>NC_065448.1:69289719-69589719 GCF_917563875.1 Diabrotica virgifera virgifera | reverse complement strand
CAACGCATTTAAAACGTCTCTAGAAGAACTAGAGAACAAGATTCAATACAGTTTGCGACTATATTAATTTTAACTGTGGTTTAAATAAATATTAAGCGAAGGGGCCCTCATTGACCTCTTGCCAGTTAGAGGGTTAATACTAGAGCCTGTTCTATATACAGGCTGTCCCAGACTAATTTATCCAGGCTAGTCTGTAAAACTAAGAGAGATTTTCGAATGGGATAAAAACTGATCAATTTTATTTTTAATACACCTTAATATGGCGTAGAAAAAATCATCCCCTAAATATTCATCCCTTAGTTAAAACCCCTAACTTTAATTATTTTAATAGCACCCTGTACATTTTTTTATAGTTTTAAATTTTTCGTTAAAACGAAACCATTTTGTTTTTAAAAAATCTGTTAAATGCACGATAGGAGAACACATACAAAATTATAAAAAAAATGTACAGGGTGCTATTAAAAAAACTAAAGTTAGGGGTTGTAACTAAGGGATGAATAGTTAGGGGATGATTTTTTCTATGCAATAATATAGTGTATTACAAATGGAATAGATCAGTTTTTTCCCATTCGAAAATCTCTATTCGTTTAAAGGTAGAGCCTGGATATTTTAGTCTGGGACACCCTGTATATTCTATAACAGTGATCTGCCTATCCTGAACAACAAATCGTAAAGCAAACTCATATAATATATGATCTGACGCTAATCTCCTCGGGACCACCCAACTGTAACGGGAGAGCAATCTATGTTCCGGCAAGATAAAGGCATACCTGGACTCCATTGTCAGGTGGTGCAGTAAATGGAGAGTAACATTAAATCCGGCAAAACCCTAAATGATTTTATTCCAATATCCTAAATATTCTTAACCATACCTGGAGGAGAACAATTACATAACGTTCAACAGAGACAGACTCATATCAAACCATCGGTGTCCCATTTGCATGTTAAATTTAAAAAAACACGCAACTGGAACACCGATGTCAAAAACGTCCTAGATTGGCTGAGAAAGGGAGCTATCCTTCTAAAAGAATTGTATGGTAACTTTGCGAATGTAAACAATGCTACTCTCCTAGACACTTATAAAACTTTTAACAGGCCACACTTTGAGTACAGGGCAATAATCTACCCAGAAATTAACAAAAGATTACAACAACATAAACCATTTATGAGCGCAGAGAGAAAATCCTGAGGATAATCATAGACGAAGACTGTAATTATCCGTCAGCATTAATCAATCAAATAACTAACATTTCTACAATCCAAAATTGGATCGAAACCATAGGCGCCCATACACACGGGAAGGGGGAGGGGGTGACCTCCCCCTTGTTTTTCGGGAAAGAACAAAAATTAAATTTATATTACATAAACGTATTTTTGTCAAAAAATTATTGGATAATTTTGAGAAATAAATTGGAAACAACATATTTATTAATAAAAAAATTCACATATTGGGTAATTAATAGTTTAACAGAAAATCTGTGTGTCTGTGTGTCTGCGACAGCGGTCTATATGGAATGTGCATGATACACATTTCGCACAGTCACGGTGTGCTATTAACAAAAACATTAAAAAGATTAGAAACGTGGGAACATAAAATATACTGTAATCGACACCCAAAATTACAAATTAAATGAATCATTTTATCATTTATAATACTGCAAAGAAACTCATATCAGCAAGAAATCCGATCACTGACCGATTATCACTAATGAGCCATTTGTATCTGAGAACTGTCAATATAAAGATAAAGTGTAAAATCTGTAAAGTGATTATATTTGTTTTCTATTAAGTTTTGTGTACACCGAACAGAACCATCTTCATAAGCAGAAATAAATTCATACTGAAAAATAATTTTTAAAATTTATTGAACATAGTCAGATTTTAGTTTGCAAAAGTATTTTTTTAGTAAGTAGATTATTTTTAAAGTGTACATTATGATGAACAGAACAATTTTATTTAAATGAAAAACAGGTGATCTTTCATGACGAATGAGTGTTACATACATAGTGTCCCAAAAGTAGCGGAAAGGTCGAATAATTCGCGAAATGAACATCGGATCGAAAAACTGAAAAATATGTGTTAAATATTTCTCAAAAATCTATGCGATGACACCAAGCAAGTTCACCACTTCAACCCCTGTGCGTGGAGCAAGGGGTAAATTTAAAATATTTAATGGAATCCCTAATTTTTGTTACAGATTTGGATTTTCCTTGTAAAAATAAGCAAATTTTATTCGAGCCGTTTTGCGAATTGTGGATAGATAGCGCTATAATCGGAAAAAACGATATATCGTGATACCATAGCAAAATTGTAGAAACGGTCTAATATCTCGAGAAATATACTTCCAAATGAAAAACTAAAAAACACGTGTTTAATATTTCTCAAAAATCTATAGAATGACACCAAACAGGATTTTTTTCATTCCACACTCTGGAGGTGGGGTGAGAGTTAACTTTAAAATCTTAAATAGGGCAATAGGGACACGAATAGGGCTTTTCATTCACAGTCATTTGTTTCGAGCTTGTGTCGTGTGTCACATAGTATTAATATATCTACGTCATACGTTATTGGTATATACCAATGGTACAAACCAAATACGTATGACATAGATATATTAATATTATGTGACACTTGACAGAAGCTCGACACAAATGACAATCGATGAATAGCCCTATAGATGACTACAGTAATGTGATTCTTTAATATAACACATTTAATTCATTATTATCATTTAATTAATATAACAAATATCACTTCAAAAGGAAATAAATATATATGGGAGGAAAAGCACAAAATATTTTTTTGTACAATGAACAGCGAATTAAAATTTTTATGGATCAGTTCTAATTTTTAAGTATTCGGAATTAAAATAACTCATAGAAACCACAAACAACAAAATAAAAGGACGAACGAGTCTATTGAGAAGAGCAACTCCAAAGTAAACAACAATATTAATATGGTAGGATTACACGTAAAGAATAGCAAAACATAGACCATTAAAACAAAATTGACGGCACACCTGAAAAAATAGGTTTTGCCAAAATAAATCTGAAGAGAGGGTATATCTAATTAAATAAGGGCGAATAATCTGCACTATAATAGATGGATGAAAACAAGGCAGAAGCAAATATAATTATTATTAAAGGGCGTCGTATGTAGCGTTCTAAACCAACGACGTATACATATAGGTATGTCTCATTTATTGATTTCCAAGTTATGCAGCAACAAAGTCCAATCGAAATTTTTTTCATTACCCTCCGTATTTTTCACATTCGTTTTCTGTTAACATCGTTCACAAAACAAACATATCTGTCTGTTTACACATTTTTTATCTCATACAATAAAAGTCGGCCGGTTAATAATTATTCGTTTCATCGGCAAACATACCAATGAGTAGGTACGCCATACCAGTCTTTAACGGAAAAGTATGCTGTTATTAATTTAAACTATTGATTTTCTAATAGCATTGCAATACAAACGTACGTGAATGTTGCTATTGATTAAGAGTTAGATGCATTCTGCATTACCGGTCATTTGTAGTAATACGCACAATTTCTGGTGTGAATTACGTCATTGTGTGTTGAACAGAGTGACAAGTAAATGTATAATGATGCAGTGTTAGATATCGTTGTCCATGAGACACATAACATGTAGAATTATAAAAAAAAACACAAGGGCGTAAGGCTTTGAAGAATTTAAAAGCATGTATCTCTATTATTTTCGTCACGAAGAATATCAGGATAATTGAAATATGGACAATCCACATACAGTATAGGGATTATAATAGGTTTGAATTTTGTTTTTGGTAGTACATGAAACAAAAAAGATTTACCCAGAAGAGTTAAAAAAACCAAAAGAAAATGTTGGGTAGTATTTAGAACGCTCTCTCGGGCATCTCCGTAAAGAGTATTAATAATGAAATAAGACGTCTAATCGTTTAGACAGGATGTAGAGCACATTATTGCTGCCAGCATGGTAGAGAGCACTTTGAAAATTTTGATCATTGAGTAAAAGTTCCAAAATATATAGATTTGTGTCATCCCGAATGCAATCGTGACGACAGTGACGCCGATTGGCTAATCGATTTGAATAAGGTTGATTCGCCGCCAAAAGAAATATGAAAAATTTCTTTGAAGTTAAGCTTATTTGCTTTCATTTATCAGAATCAAACTTTATTGCAGGTACTAGTATAAACATAGATAAGGAAAAATTTATTGGCAACTCTCGAATTGTGAATACGAAGGCAATAGATAAAAGTGGAAAGCAAACTAGAATACGTATTTCGGTCTATTTGGAGGTCATCCTTACGGTGCGGCCAAGTTATAACAGACGGAATGGGACGTTTCATCGCCGTCTTTTCGATGCCGCCGATTCATCGCCAGTCCATTTCATCGCCGCCCGTTTCATCGCCAGATAGTCAGTTGATTTTGTATTATGGGAGATGACACGACATGACGTTAAATTTAGTTCAAAACTTATATTTACTGTTTGTTTGATTCACAGATTCACAGATTCACGAATAGTTTACCGTGAATATACGATGCTATTAAATATTACTTTAGCAAGATAAAATAATATTCGATGACACTTTTATATAGAACTCTTTATTGATTGCTATACATGCTTACAGATCTAAGTTTTGCTCGCTACTACTACTACTAAAATTACAAAAAGCTCTCGACCAGAAATCCCGGGTGCTGGGGAAAGTAAAAATGGCTCTATCTGTCCTACAAAATTTACTTTGGAAAAAACGTAATTAACAAATCGTCATCACTGTCCTTCTAAGAAGCTGCAATATCGCTTGCCTCGCACAACTTTCCAAATACCCACTTTCTAAAGAGGATTATGAATACAAATGATAAATGTTACCCAGAACTATGGGTAAGAATAAATGTGTTTTAATCTTTTAAGAGATTTCTGGAAAATAATTTACCCAAACTAAGAATGGTCTGATATGAATTTACATTTACATCGTAAAATAAAATCGAAAAAACTAAAATTAACTAAACCATAAGGAGACGGAACATGTCGGCCGCCTTGAACTAATAAAGTTCAAATAAGGTTTTCGGTTGACGTCGATAATCTAGATGATCGGAAGTGGACACAGCTTCTTCACGCAGCGTTTGTACTCTCCAGTTTTGGTTTTCAGAGTTACCACTCTGACAATGCCGTCCCCTCCAGGGTGCATCGACGTGATGCGTCCAACGGTCCATTGCAACGGTGGCAAATTGTCTTCGAGAATTAACACCAAAGCATCCACCATTATTCCATTATCAGTAGAATTACCGTTATTGCCGCTGATCAATTGATGAAGATATTCTTTATTCCATCGTTTCCAGAAGTGCTGCTTTAATTGCTGGGCATGCTGCCACGCTTATAATTTATTCGATGATATATCCAAAAAGTCAGTCTTAGGATAGCTTGTCATCGGACCACCAATTAAAAAATGTCCAGGGGTAAGGGGAAAAAGGTCATTTGGATTAGACGACATAGGAGAAATAGGACGAGAATTTAATATCGCCTCTATTTCAATAAGATAAGTTTCTAATTGCTCGTGTGTTAACAAAGCATCCCCTACAGTGCGAATTAAATAATTCTTGAAGGAATTACCCGCGGCTTCCCAAATTGCTCCAAAAGCGGTATAAAATGCCAAGCGAACCTTTCAACATCCGAATATCTTTTAGTGGCATTTTGATAATCTGACGAGTTAAATAATTCGTGCAGCTCGCGACTTGCCCCCACAAAATAGGTAGCGTTATCGAAATATATTTCTGCACATTTTCCTCGTCTAGAACAAAAACGGCGAAAGCTGGCTAAAAAGGCTTCGGTAGTCAAGTCGCTTACTAGTTCTAAATGAACGGCACGTGTAGACATGCATACATACACGGCGACGTATACCTTTAATCGTCTACGAATGCGGAACCTCTTCTCCTTGATAAACAAAGGACCGCAATAGTCAACTTCAGTTTTAAGAAAAAGTCGAGAAGGAGTTACCCGGTATTCGGGAAGGATACCCATTTTATGATTAGCCGGACGAGGTTTTACGCGAAAACAAGGGATGAATCGATGTAAAAATTTTTGAGTTACATTACGTTCGTCTAACGGCCAACAATTTTGGCGCACGGAGTACAAGGTGACTTGGGGACCAGCATGTTTTAATTTTACGTGCTCTTCACGTATAATTAATCGAGTAATTTAGTGATGAGCTGGCAGCAAAATTGGATGTTTTTGAGACTCAGATATCGAGGACTCATCAAGCCGAATGACCCCAAGTCAAAAATGACAATTGACAAAAGAAATAGGTTGTTTTAAGAAATAAAATATTGTATTCGTAATTTAAATATTAGTATTGTATCAACAAATGATAAATAAGCATTAGTGAAACATATTGCAATCACAACTGAACCAAAACAGGAATCATCATTCTGAACATAGAATTAAAGACATTTTGAAATATACACTAATTGACTTCGCCACAGGTTTAACAAACAACTTTTTTTCAAGATTGGAATGTTTCTTACAAAGAATTCCACATAATAGACGGTATTTACTTAATATAAAATTGGAACATGGAAGGCCAAGGGAGTTCGTCTTTTACCCCAAATTAAGAAAAAAATATTTGTTCGTAAAATATAGGGAATGTTTTTTATTACAAAATATGAGGGTATCTAGAATGATATTAAAGGTAAATAAAAAAAATAATGAGTTTAAAATTGAAAATGTTTCTGAATTTATTATAGAACAACATACATTGGGGTCAAAATTTACCCCCCTTGGTCATTAGAAGGTTAATATCGTGTTTATTTTTCGTAGAAAAAACAATACGCTTATTACGTTTAGGCATTTTTAATTGAGTTTTTACACGACAAGTAGTTAGTTAGGATAAGTGGTTGTTCTATTGATCGACGGTCGGATAATAGACCAGTAAGGATCTGCGAAAAAACGTCTATTTTTGGATGTGAGAGGTGGCATTCGAATTTTTGCAGGTAAAGTTAGGTGACACCTTCAGTAATAATAATTGACTTAGGCCGTCCGCACATGAGTCGATCGAAAACAGGTCTCGAGGTTCGCGCGTCTTGCTCGTCTTGTACGAACCCTGCGGCACAAGAGATTGCTCTCCGCACACTAGTCGATTCAGTAGATCTGTAAAAAGTACGGTATTGTTACATTTTTAGTATCATTTGTATACAATGAGCATTATACAATTGAGGGTTCTATTTCTCCAACGAATTTTATAATAAACACCTAGAAACAAAAGTTCAATGTCTTCAGAATTTTATATTACAAACAATATATTTCCACAAAGTTAGTAGGTAGTACTACAATCAATGAACATAACATGCACCGATCTTTAAATAAAAGTAAAATTTCATTCAGCGCAAAAAACAACAATAAACGAAGGAAACAAATAAAATAAACTACCTATTATGACTAAAAACGTGCATCTCACTCGAACTTTCTCGTGCACTACGGATCGCAAGAGACGAGAGCCGTACAAGACGAGGAGATTTTGCAATCGTAAACGCCTCGTGTACGGAGCCCAATGACACAACGAAGGAACTTGAGTGGCAGGGAGAAATCTACGCGATTTGAATCGAGCCGAGTGCTTCGAGCGTCGCTCCATGTGCGGACGGGCTAATGCTCCTTCTCAAATATGCCCCGAACATTAATAAAAAAATTAGAATATTTAAAAATTTCGAAAAACATCAATTTTTTCTGCTTTCTTTGCTTATAACTTTAAAATGATTCGTTTTGGAACAAAGTCGTAGAAAAATAAAATAAAGATAATTGAATTTAGTATGATATACGAATGGTAAAAAATGTCTTAAGGTATTACCTTTTCTGCAATATAGCAATAAATACAAAATAAGGGGGCAAAATAAGTCTGTTATTATTCAATATTTTTTAACCACTTTGGTGGCACTTAGAACCTTAGTAATTCGCTTAGGAAATTCTTTGTAACATACTTAAATCGTGTACCAAATTTCATTAAAATCGACCCAATAAATTTTGCATAATAAATTTGAAATCTAAATGATTAATTATTTATATGGGAAATAAGCCACAATTAAAATGAAAAAATAATTTTATTAACGTTTCGACGCCCAAATCGGGTGCCGTTGTCAAAATACAAATATAACTAAAATAAACAAAAGTGTAGTTGCTTAGCAAAAAAATTCTTCTAATAATTTATTTAATCTCACTCATTTATATTGGTAATTCAGACATATATTATACATTTTAAAGTAGAAGACTTTAAAATGATATTGCCAATATTTATGAGTTGCGTTCCTGGGACGACTTACTGAAAGATAGTTCATTCGATTACATGAAATCAACCCCAACTCAAGAATATCCGTCATAAAAAATTATAGCATGTGATCTGTCTTTAAAAAGACAACCAAATGCAACGACAGTAAAATTCTCGCGTTAGAGACTTCATAGTAAATCACAACGGAAAACCAGGAAAAACCCTGTGATACTATCCCGACATCGTAAGTATTTGGTCTTACATTAATTTACTCTCAAAAAATAATACCAAATTCTGACTTGTAAGATGTTTAAATTATAAATAATATTAATAATACTAGATATATAAGTAATACTAAAATATAAAATATGTACTAGCTCGATATTATTGACTTACTAATCTTGGTATTTTCTTTCTATTGACTTCCTCTTTCAGTATGGGTAACCACATCCTACTGCATTCTACCGAGGAATTTGCGACACAATTAGTTTCATTTAGCATAATTAGAGCCGCTTGTTTGATTTTTCTCTTTTTACTATCTGATTTTTATTTTTATATTATTATATTTCAAAGAAGCGGCTCTAATTATGCTAAATGAAACCAATTGTGTCGCAAATTCCTCGGTAGAATGCAGTAGGATGTGGTTACCCATACTGAAAGAGGAAGTCAATAGAAAACAAATACCAAGATTAGTAAGTCAATAATATCGAGCTAGTACATATTTTATATTTTAGTATTACTTATATATCTAGTATTATTAATATTATTTATAATTTAAACATCTTACAAGTCAGAATTTGGTATTATTTTTTGAGAGTAAATTAATGTAAGACCAAATACTTACGATGTCGGGATAGTATCACATGGTTTTTCCTGGTTTTCCCTTGTGATTTACTATGAAGTCTCTAACGCGAGAATTTTACTGTCGTTGCATTTGGTTGTCTTTTTAAAGACAGATCACATGATATAATTTTTTATGACGGATATTCTTGAGTTGGGGTTGATTTCATGTAATCGAATGAACTATCTTTCAGTAAGTCGTCCCAGGAACGCAACTCATAAATATTGGCAATATCATTTTAAAGTCTGCTACTTTAAAATGTATAATATATGTCTGAATTACCAATATAAATGAGTGAGATTAAATAAATTATTAGAAGAATTTTTTTGCTTAGCAACAACACTTTTGTTTATTTTAGTTATATTTGTATTATGACAACGGCACCCGATTTGGGCGTCGAAACGTTAATAAATTATTTTTTCATTTTAATTGTGGCTTATTTCCCATATAAATAATTAATCATAAAAATGCCACAAGGAAATAGCTTCAGAACAACATTATGAAATCTAAATGTTTTTAAAAAAGTTCAAATTTTTTAAAATCTTTCTGAACAAAAAGTAGACCATTTAGAAGTTAACTAATTTTTTAACATATAAAGAGGTGCTCTACCTATCTAATACACTTTACAGAATTAAAATCGGATTATTTAAGGGGCCCCAGCAATGTTTTAAATTTATAAACAATTTTTTGGCTTATAAACAAATCGCTTTGTTTAATAATAAAAAAATAATTTTTAGCAATGCAAATAAATAAAACCGGTATAATTTGACTTAAACTTTCAAATGCTGTCAGCAGAATTGCTATTTTATTTTTTAATCAAACGTTATTCGCGTTCAAAAATTGCAATTTCTCGATTTTTTGAAAGTTTCACCGCGTTTATCTCGAAAACTATGCATCCTACGGAAAAACTTGTAAATACATTTTTTGCTTAGAATTACCCAAGAAATACAAAAAAAATGTTTTATTTTGCGAAGAATCGATTTTATGTAATTCCTCAAGTTCTTTGTTTATAACAATCTTATCGACATCCGGATCAACTGTTACCCAAAAAATTCGTGTTCTACGGGTCAAAATACATAAAAAAACTTGGGTAAGTCCATCTAAATAAAGGATCCCGTAGCACCCCCTCCTGGCCACAGCAATAATTTGTTTATAAGCCAAAAAATTGTTTATAACTTTAAAACATTGCTGAGGCTGCTTAAATAATCCGATTTCAATTCTATAAAGTGCACTAGATAGGTGGAATACTTCTTTATATGAAAAAAAATGGACAAATCTTTGTATATTCTAGTTTTTGTTGTGCAAGATTTTAAAAATTTTAATTTTTAAAAAAAAGTTTAGATTGGAAAATTATTATGCAAAATCTAGTAAGTCAATTTTAATAAAATTTGTTTATGTACGGTTGTAGTACATTAGAAAAATTTTCTAAGCGAATTAGGAAGGTTCCAAGTGTAACCTAATTGATGGAAAATCATTGAATAAAGACAGGCTTGTTTTGCCCCCTTATTTTATATTTATTGCTATTTTGAATCATGGGTGATAAATTAAGACATTTTTAACCAATCGTATCTAATAGAAAATTTAATTATCTTTGTTTTATTCCTATAGGACTTTGTTCTAAAATGAATAGTTTTTAAGTTATAAGCAAAAAAAGTAGAAAAAAAAAACGAAATTTTTGAAATTTTGAAATATTATGTTTTTTTATTAATGTTCCGGGCATATTTGAGAAGGAGCATAAATCAATTATTATTAACGAAGTTATCACCTAACTTTATCTGCAAAAATCTGAATGCCACCTCTCACATCCACCTAAAAACAGATCCATACTGGTCTATAATCAAAGCTCTACTGTACGTGGTTTAACACGACAACCACAAATTTAGCAGTATATAAATAGAAATAGTCTTCGTTTGTTAGGAGAGTTTTTGGACACCCTGTATTTTCATTGCTTATTTTAAAGTGTTTATCACGTTCAAAAAGTTTCGTCCCAACCGCACAACAATTAAAAGGCATGCCAAGGGCTTTGTGCTTTGGGCCAGAACATGTAGATGCAGCCAGCGAGAAACCCCGATTGTAGAGTTATAACTAACCATAACTTACTGTCCGAGTTGGTTGGTCCAGCCTCGTATAAACATGCAAATGTTTCTTGTGTGCCCTATCGACAATTTCATCAACGTTATTTAGATAACCGCTGTAGTCGCTTGTTGAGTTCGAGAAGTTTGAAAGTTTGTTTGTGAACCACAATTAGGGCAAATTTGAATAGTTTGCGAAATTATAAGAATAATGTATCGTGCTTAGGGCGTTAAACAGTTTGTTCGAGTTTTGTGTTTCGTAATGAAGTATACTATTAATCAGCGTATAAACAACTACAAAGTTATAAATATAGCACTGGTATTCTTTTTCTCATGAGCATCTTTCAGTGCGTCACAGTTTTTCGATTTCTTTCTAACGCATTAAATTGTATGTGACAGAAAAAAGCCACTTCGGTGATTACAGACATTTATAACATTTATTCTAGTTTTCGACAGATGGCGCTATAATCGAAAAAAAATTATTATTACCAGCGAACGGCAGTTCTCGCCAGTGGCGCACAACCACACCCCCCTACACGCGACACTATAATATACACGAAATTTTCGATTTTCTAAATCTGACTGAATTGAAAATTGGAGCAACTCCCATCTTAAAGTTCAGGGAAAGACTCACCCATTTCTATTTGAAGCATCCATTTTGGTCCAAGGGTGTGGATTTTACGGCCCTTCCTATTTAGGGTCTGTTTTTCGTTCTCGTCCCCAAAACTCCCAAATACTTCGAAAATTTAAGTCCGACATTTGCGGCTTCTAATAATACTGATCATTATCTTTCCAACGCATGTCTAATTTTGAAGATCGGTTATACCATTCAAAAGTTACCGAGCTCAGAAATATGACTCAATGTCTATTTAAAAAAGGGAAAATGTTTGTGGATATGTATGTATGTATGTATGTATGTATGTATGTATGTATGTATGTATGTATGTGTGTGGAAAAGTTAAACCGATCTGAATTTTTTTTTTCTGTTTGAAGAGGGTGTCAGGGTCGATTCAGAACCGGTGTAGTTTGTGACTTTTGACCACCCATAAGCCAGCTATAGGACTTGGTAGGTACAAAACGGCATATTTTTTTTGGGGTATATGTCTTCGGTTCAAGAAGAGACAGAAGAACCACAAATACATCAAATCAATAGTGTTGAGTTAAGCTTTCAAATGGTGTACAAGCCGTCAGGATTAGACATACCCACGGCTCAGTATAGCCGAAAAACTGAAAAACTAAATAATAAATGATGGTTTTGCTTGTTCTCGATTCAGAGGGATGCACACCCGCTGGACAGGCTGTTTCTACCATTGCAGACGTCATCAGCAGCGTTCGCTAGCGTGCACTCCTCTGAATTTAAAAACAGCTGGACCATCAATTTAAAGGAAATCTGAAAGATAATTCAAAATCCCCATTAGGACGCGATACAGGGACATCTCTTAACAAATTGAAGAGTCTCAGATGCAGAATCCACCAAAAATGGTAAATAGTTATTTAAACCGGAGACTATTCGTTTTGAAAGTTCTTTCTGGTACATCCTAAATCTGCGACTTTTTCAATTAATAAGACCGCAGACGACGAATATAGAAAACGAAAATGAAACGATCACATTCCGCTTTCATTCGTCTAGGAAAAAAGGGCAGAAGAGGAACTTTCAGTACTCAAATCCGAGTAAAGATAGAAACATAATAAATCGCGATAAATAATAAATAATAAATATCGCGTCCTAATGGGGATTTTGAATTATCTTCCAGATTCCCTTTAAATTGATGGTCCAGCTGTTTTTCGATTCAGAGGAGTGCACGCTAACGAACGCTGCTGATGACGCCTGCAATGGTAGAAACAGCCTGTCCAGCGGGTGTGCATCTCTCTGAATCGAAAACAAGCAAAACCATAATTTATTATTTTTCTATCCTTACTCGGATTTGAGTACAGAAAGTTCCTCGTCTGTCCTTTTTTCCTAGACGAATGAAAGTGGAATGTGATCGTTTCCTTTTCGTTTTCTGTATTCGTCGTCTGCGGTCTTATTAATTGAAAAAGTCGCAGATTAAGGATGTACCAGAAAGAACTTTCAAAACGAATAAACTCAGATTTAAATAAATATTTACCATTGTTGGTGGATTCTGCATCCGAGACTCTTCAATTTGAAAACCTAAACTGTGAAAATTTTGGTTTTTCGACAATTACTCAAAATTTCAACCCACGAATTGAGCCAATAACTGAGCGTTTATAGAAGGACTCTAGAAGAATCTCTCGGTGTATACCTCATATCCGGCAAAATTCGAATTGTTTAATTATAGGCTTCATAAATATGATTAAATCTATTTCCTATGGGAAAAACGGTTTTTCAAGCTCAATAATTCCTGTAATAGCTTCAGTTATCATACTTGACCTAAGATGCATCAGATACCACTTGTCAATACGTTTCAAACTCATGTTTAGTGATCAAATTCGGTTAAGCCGTTTAAAAGTTATTAAGCTACAAAAGTATAATCCAATAATTAACGATTATTCCCGAAATGGTTTATGTAGTTGTAGTGGTTACGACGCTAAATTTAATCTGGCAACGGGCAATCAGAGTTCATTAACCGGCCATCCCAATATTTTTTTTTCAATCTATTTCGCACAGAAAAAAAATCTAGTGTATATTTGATGGACACTAGATCATTTGGGAGATAATGCGACAAAGGCGACCATTTATAAAGCTTAACGTGTAATCGAGAAACATTGCATTTAACTTCATATATTTAATTTATAAATAACTTTGAAAAACTCCTGATACAAGAATAAAAAACCTCTAAACGCCGTAAAAATGAGTGGCGCCTACAATATTCCAGCTACAAAAGGTCTGATATGAATATTACGTGGCGCTAAAATGTACTTTCATTTTGATGCAAAACAAAATTCTAGTTTTATTTTAAAAGGTTTTTCCATAATATTTGCTAAATTTGAAGTAAGCGCGCCAAAAAAGAGTTTCAAAATTCAAACTGTATCAAAGTTACTCTTTTGTGGCGCGTTTTACTTCAAATTGAGCAAATATTATGGAAAAATCTTTTAAAATAAAACTAGAATTTTGTTTTTATCAAAATGAAAGTACATTTTTGCGCCACGTAATATTCATATCAGATCTTTTGTAGCTGGAATATTGTATGCGCCACTCATTTTTACGGCGTTTAGCGGTTTTTTATTGTTGTATTATATATTATAAAAGTATTAGATTATAATATATTATAAAATTATTATATTTGTAATATATCTACGAATATAATCTGTACAATTTATAAGACTATACAAATCAATGAAAATACCATTTTATAAATGCAATAAACACAATTGATTTGTTTTTGGCCAAATTGTAAATAAAATGTGACAACTACTGTCAGATTTAACTAAAATGTCATGTTAGAATAAATCTTATAAATGTGTAATGTGTATCATCACGGACTTACCTTTTTTTCTATCATTTGTGACGCACTGAAAAATGCTCATGAAAAGGACCATAGTTATTATTTTTTAAAATGTTATAAATATTTTATTAAGTTACTACAGTGGCTTCGCCATGAACGCAGCTATATCTGCTTCAACTTCTTCCTTTATACAGGGTGTCCAGAAACTCTACCGACAAACGAAGACAGAATATTTCTCAGATAATTTAAAGAAAATTTAACCCAATTCATCTAGTCCGAAAATGCTTCATACGGGAGCTAGAGCTATTTCAAGATGGCGTCTGGTAATTAGTTTTTCTTAAGTACCTCCAGAACGCTTCTAGTTAGAAAAACAAAAATTGGTAGCCGTATTTATCTTCCAGATATAGATTGATTTAATTTATTGCGAATTTCTAGTAAGGGTTATAGACATCCGATTTGGGTAGGGCAACGGGTATTTTATCGCATACATTTTTTGTCTTTAATTTTTAAGCATTTTTGACTCTGGATTATTAAGATACACTGTGTTCTAGACAAATCGAATTAAAAATTTTTCGTTTTTTGAATTCAAACAAAAATTCAAAAAAAAAACTATTTGGAAAAACGAAAACTGATATACGTTTATTCATATTCCAAAGACGAATCGATTTCATTAATTGAGAATTTCTAGTACCGGTCATAAAATATGCGTCCGTTTTGGGTAGGTCCACGGTTATTTTATCACATAATTTTTTTGTCTTTAATTTTTAAGCATTTTTGACACCAGATTATTAAATTATGAGGTATTCTAGTTCTATGTAACGCAAATCGTCGAAAAAAGTTACGAGCACGGAATAGATCTACATATACTGTTTATTGACTACAAGCAAGCCTTTGACAGTGTTATAAGGGAGGAGCTAATTAAGGATATGAATCAACTAGGCATTCAAAAAAAAAACTAGTAAATCTCACGAAAATGACGATGAAGGAATCCAAGGCACGAATCTTAACAAGGGAAGGCCCGTCAGATGAAGTACAAATGGAGGTAGGTGTCAGGAAGGGAGACTCCCTGTCAACAACATTATTTAACATTGCCATAGAGGGGGCAGTAAGAGCAGCCAAAATTATGGGAACGATTATCGAATCTTTAGCCCAACTGATAGCATGAATTCCAACAAAGATTCAAAAAAAAACTATTTGGAAAAACGAAAACTGATATAAGTTTATTAATATATTCCAGAAACGAATCGATTTCGTTAATTGAGAATTTATAGTACCGGTCATAAAATATGCGTCCGTTTTGGGTAGGTCAACGGTTATTTTATTACATAATTTTTTTGTCTTTAATTTTTAAGCATTTTTGACACTAGATTATTAAATTATGAGGTATTCTAGTTCTAAAAGTTACTCTTGCTTTAAGTTGGTAAAATACACCGTTTTTCCCCATTTTTTTTTTTCATATTAAAGAAACGAAAAATATTCAAATCGATTTTTCTAGAAAACGGTGTGTCCTACCGAATTAAATCAATAGTACCTTTTAGTACTAGAATACCTCACAATTTAGTAACCAACATTCAGAAATGCTTAAAAGTTATAGACAAAACAAATTATGCGATATAATACCCATTGGCCTACCTAAAACTGACCCCTATGACCGGTACTAGAAATTCGCAATGGATGGAATCGATTTACCTCTGGAAGATGAATATGTTTACCAATTTTCATTTTTCTTACTAGAAGTATTCTAGAGGTATTTAAGAAAAACTAATTACAAGACGCCATCTTCAAAGAGCTGTAGCTCCCTTAGGAAGCATTTTCGAACTAACTGAATTTAGTTGAATTGTCTTAAAATTATCTGAGGAATCTCCTGTCTTCGTTTACCTGTAGAGTTTCTGGACACCCTGTATAAGCATTTTTCCTTGGTCCTTGGCGGATAAATTCTGATCTAGAAATAATATCGAGAATAGACCAGGTCAGAAAATCTGTAACGGTGAGTGCCATCGTTACGATAATATTATATTTATTCCTATAAGCCACCTAACAAGTATGCAACCAGTTATGCGTTCGTGCTTAGAACGGGTTACCTAAATTTGGGACCAAATACAATATAAGGTTGGTACTAGATTGGGGAAATTCTGGTCTCAGCGTGTGGCTGTACGGCTTCCGACGGAGGGGCATATCAAATCGCCAGCGGAGCGGATGGGCACTTGAATTTCCAATCTCGTTGGATGAACCCATAACTTCTTCCATGGCCATTGTTTAAAGAATACTATTTTTTGGTTGAAATATTCGTTTATAGCAGAGCAGTTTACGTTGGAAGGAATTATTATTATTTTGTTTTGGATTTGTGGAGTGAAAAAGAAGAGTTTTGTTTCCAATATTTTTTTTTGAAAAGCAATGGCCATGGAAGAAAGAAGATAAGATAGGAAATTAAGTCAACCAATACTTTAGTTTGCCTTTATGGAATGAAACATTATTTTGGGGAATTCTTTTGGATGTAAATTGGATGGGTTTTTTTTTTGGTTCTTTGGAATAGCAGTTGAGTTTTTTTTTTATACTGGGAAAGTACCTCCTTGTCATACCTTCCTTTGGTTGAGGATCTCCCAAGGATTGAGGGAAAACGGAGGATACCTTATTTGGCGCTCCCACCATCAGCTTCACAGGGTTTGAAGAAGCAACACGCCTAAGTTGTAGCTACAGGTTTTTATAGTAAAAAAATTGCATGTCATTTGTTCTAATAATATTTTTCAATTACTATTTTTGTGTCAATAACTTAAAAATAAGCTCTCTAATAATAATATACCTTCAATTTTCATTAAAAATATAGTTAACATAGTAATATTCAACATTGTTCAACAAATTTAATCTTTTCCCAGTTCATATCCTTATTTACAATAGTTGGGGATTATGATTTATGACGATGTTGTGCACAATATCTAGCGTAGATTCTCTTATTTATTAATATTTATTCCATTTGTCAGGTATTGTAGTCAGGTTGTCACCTCCGATCAGATTCGGGATTGTCGGCCAATATTAATCCTCATTCATAGTCAGTTTGTATATACATAGGTAGATCAATAATTAACTGTCTTTGTAATAAATTCAATACATTTTTTTTTCTTACTGTAAAAGCTGCGTTGCAGACAGGAGCGTACTAGCCTAGTACGTCAGGAATTAGCTAGTTTGTATAAAATTGTATATAGGGGTTATAGGTATTTTTTTTCATTAAATTTGTTGGTTGTACATATATGTTTTATTATCCTACCATTTTGAGTAGTATTAGTTAGGTACAGCAATATAGGTCACGTGGAGAAGAATTTATAAAATCCTTCCCTGGCGCTCAACACTACTTCTGAATATCTTCTGGGTCAGTAGTTCCTTTTTTTTTACATTTCTTTCCTTATTTTACTTTAGTTTCTTAACACTCTAGTACTTCATTAGGTACCGTCTTATTTCGGGCGTGAAAATACGGCCTGATCCTCTCCTGAGTCCACTTGATACAGTCTCTTAAATATCCAGCTAGCCTATTTCTGTAAAACTTAGTCATTTATTAAGCTACCCCATTCAAACAGAAAAATCATACGTTACAATTGGATGTAGATATAGAACAGGGAACCAACCGCCAAATTGTGAAATATTAGTTTCTGTTGTTAAATAGATTTATACAATACCCCTGCACCCAGCTCCAGAATATAAACCTTAAATAATACTCCTAGCGCCATCTATTGACGAAAGGTTTATGTTCTTATACAGTTTCGCGAAATAGTAATTTTAGAACAAAGATCCATAAAAATCTGAAAGTTTATAAGAATGTCGGGTGTAAAACAAATATTAAATCTTTTAAAAGGCTCTGAAGTATTGCCAGGACCAATGCACATAATAAACAGCAGGTAAGTTTACAAATTATTACATTTTTATACGGATTTTATAACCTCAAGTATGTTACGTGGTTCCTTTTTCAATAATGAAGTTAAGTGAAATGTGGGGGTTTGGTACTTTTTATTGTTGTTTGGTTCCATGTTCTAAAATGTCTAGTAGGAATAATACGGATTCTCTTCTTATTGGTTCTTTGTTCAGAAATATGATATTTATGGAATCCGAAGTTATGTGCACATAGGTACCTAGATGTTTTCGTATTTTGCTAAGATGTTTTTTGGAGTAGGATTTGCACGACAATATTCCTAATCATCTTATTCGATGAACACAAATTAGGTAGTCAGACATTACTTTGGTGTTGTGTAATAAATCAAAATATATTTAGATACCGTTTTTTTATAGTCAGTTTGAAAAATACTGGTTTATAAATACGCCACTACCTATTATAGCTTTGTTTCAGAATAATCGTAGCTTAGGTAACAACAAAGATAGTTATCCAAATGGTAAGCAAAATGGTGCAAGTAAGGAAAAGAGTACAGCTGAGGCTCATAATACAACTATGGAAGGCCGGAACACCGATTTATCTGAAGAGAATGACTTTGACGACAAAATTGCAGATCCTGATTTTCAAAATGATGAAGCCTCATATCCAGAAAGTACCGATGATTCATCAGACAGCAGTGCAAATACGGGACACGATTCTAACAACGAAAATTATACTCAACAAGTAAACTAAGAAGAGCATTGGAAAGGAAGACGAAGAAAAGGAAGAAAACGGAAGTACATTGGACAAACAAAAGCAATTCGGAGCACTTTAAAAAACACCAATAAACCATATATTTCTAAAAGAGGGTTACACGTAGATTCTAAACAGTTTATTGACTATCAACGTAACTGTAAAGAAAAATGTTATACAAAAATTAATAGTGACATCCGCAGAGAAAATTTTGAGAAATACGTTGGTAGTTATGATCTTCAAACATCATTTATTATCGGCTTGGTCATAAAAGCCATAAAATTTCAGCAAAGATTGTATGGGCCAGAAGATTATGCAAATGTTATGAGAAGCTGCAGGAAAAAAAATGCAATAACAGTGAACACCATGACTACTAGTGGCTTCTAAGTTCAAGTACTCGAGAAAAAATGATTGTCAACAGAAAAACCGATATTATAGGACAAAAAGTAAACTGGTTGTTGGTTCGAAAAATTAAAATCGAGAAGGTCCATTAAGTTTACTTTTTAAATTATCACATCCTGATGATGAACAGTTTATTTAAGTTGATTTAAAACCAAAAGTTAAAGGTAAACCACAGCTGTCATTAACAACTGAATTGGAGCTTTTATGGATGACTGGAAAACCTATTTCTGCGCCCAAGTTAAATGGTATTAAATCTATTATACATTTGATTCCTAAAAACGAGCAAAATTTTTAACATCATTGCTTGCTAATGATGCTATTATAGATGATGTAGGTAGATGGTTATGATGGTGACATTGATTTTGAGTTTGAAACTGAAACTGAATAATGAGGCAGATTTTGTTAAAAAGTTCTATCAAACATAATAATTACCATTTTTTTTATTTTCTTTTACCTTTATTGATACCTGTTTGTAGCATTAAATATTGTTTTTACGTTTTTGTACAAGGAACCACATTACTTTGTTGGAAAATAAACCTGTTTTATTTGGTGACTTGACAATTTCTTGTGTTCCCTGAAACCTACTCGTTGCTAATTTATCAACAGAAATATTTTGTTTTATTATAAAAAAAATATTCCTATTTATACATGGAACCAAGTGACTGGTTCTTTTTAAAATTGTATAAAAAATATTGAAATTAAATTTTTTAAAAAGGAACCAAGTAGCATATTTATTTTATGAATGATATTTTTTTAACTACTTTCAGACAACAAGAGTATAAATTACCTATACTAATATTAGACGTAACCTACAATATCTTAAAATAACCGTTGTTCAAAATAATCGATTCTAACTGATGACAATCAATTTTGTTGATTTTCTCAGTTGTTACTTGATGATGCTTGGTTCCCTGTTCTATATCTACATCCAATTGACGCTCGCCAACGTGGAGCCCGATTTTCAGTAAGACAGTACCTTTCTTTATTTTGTTGCTTATTGTAAATTTTTCTAGTAAGTATCTTTCTGGTTCATTGTTGTATATTTTGTAATTATATAGAGATATTTTTTTTGATTCCTTTTGTACGTTATTTGGAAAATACACTAGTGCACTTGTATTGCTGTATTGGTACTATTTTAATTTATTTAAAATTATAATTGTAAATCTTGAGTAGGATAATATTTGAATAGGTATATTGGTTGGCATTTCGGTCTGGTCGGTTTGGTGATACCTGGATATTTATTTTGAAAAATTTTGAAGGATTTATTTTTTTTTGATATCTAGGTACATTACTACTTTTGATTTAGGTGCAGCCACAATATACTACAGTTAGCTAAATTTTTGCTTACCATACCTATATATAACTTATAAAGTTTCATTTTTTTTATATACATTTTCGTTTAAACATTTACTTAAATTATTTTAAATATCTACCCCAAATATATATCTCGGTTATATTTGGTTTGTCGGTTTGTTAGGTCGTTAGTTTAACAGCTCGTCGGTTGAGCAGCTTGTTTAGTAGATTGTCGGTTAATTGGGTCGTTAGTTTGTTGGGGTGGGTTCGGTTTGTCGTTGTTGGGTTGGGTTTATTGTTACTAATTCTTTCCCTATCACCATGTGTACCTTTCAGCCAGAACATTTGTTAGTTAAGGAGTTAGATTATGAGCTGAGGATAAGGGAAATGGAGGTTGAAGAAGCCGCTAAATGTGATAGAAAACGCAGTCTATTGCGTGGTGCTCTTAAACAGGAGCAAGGAAATAGGAGTTTCCGTCAGATTTCAGCTGCAGCTATTCCTTTCCTGGAACAACAACAGGGAATAAATGAGACACTAGAGGATCTTACGCAAAAGATAAATAATTTTAGAGGGACTGTCCATGATAGCATGTATTCCAGATACATTTCACGTCTTGCTCATATCTCTGGTCGTGTCCACTTATTATGTTGTTCAGATGAGGAGCAACAACTTTACAAACGCTCTATGTCCATTAGGATTCTCAGTCTAGAAGGTGAACTCGATTCTCGAGTAAATCCTCTAGCCACGTCCACTCCTGTTTCTTCAGTTCAAGCCTCTAATTCCTTGTTACATCCCAAGCCTGTGCAGGTACATAAGTGGGGAGTTTCGTTTTCTGGTGAAGGTCATTATGACCAAGTAATTTCATTTTTAGATAGGGTAGAATGTCTTCGTGTTTCGAGAGGTGTGAGTGAGGAAGATCTCTTTTCGGCTTCTGCCGAATTATTTACAGGCCATGCTTTTACGTGGTTTATGAACAACCGTGGTAGCTTTACCACTTGGACTGGTTTGGCTCAGAAACTAAAATCCGATTTTCTGCCTTATTCTTTCCAAACTGATCTCTTAGACGAGATCAAGAACCGCAAGCAGAAACCTGGAGAATCAGTGACTATGTTTATTAACACCATGTTGGGTATGTGTAGTCGTTTAGATACTCCTTTAACAGATCATGCAAAAATAAAGATAATTTTAAAATGTTTGTTACCCTTTTACCATGCCCAATTGGCACTGGTTGATATAGCCACTATCGAAGACCTGACAGATAAGTGTAAACGGTTAGAGGAAACTCTATCCTGGTCTTTTCATCCCCCTACAACATCTAATTCTGGTGCTGGATTTAACTCTCACTCCTCGAGAAATCGTTCTTGGCAATCTAGACCCCATACACCGAATGTGTCTGTGACTACTTATTCTTTGTCTTGCTGGAATTGTCAGGGTGTTGGTCACGCATTTCGTGATTGTACCAGACCCCAAACACGGATTTTCTGCCACGGTTGTGGTAGAGAAAATACGCTTAAACGTAACTGTTTTAAGTGTTCGGGAAACGAGCATGCAGAGGCTCGTACCCTGAGCGTTCCTCAAACAGCAGCCCCATCAGGGAATATGACCGCAGCTGTAGACGAAGCTTCAGGTCCAATACCCGCCAGCAGCTCAAACACACCCTCTCAGGAAGGAAGAAACACTTCCAACCGGAGACCAGCACGCAAACCGAAATCAGGGAAAAAGTAATTGTTAGTAACACTTCAGTTGACTCGTACGGTTCGATTGATCGTAGATTATCCCCTCCAGTCTTAAGCTGGAATTTTAGTAATAAGCATAATCAAGACGAGGAAACAGTTCCAAATTCTATACCAGGTTGTACGTTTGTAAATAATAATAATATGTCTATGTTAATACCAGATAATTTTGAAAATAAATCAGATATTTTGGATTTTGATATAAATTCGTTATTAGTTAGGAAACATAATGATAACCGACCTTATCTTGAAATTGAAATTTTAGGACAATCTTGTTTAGCTCTATTAGATAGTGGTTCTAACATTTCTTTAATAGGTTCGTATTCGCTGAAATTGTTAGAAAACACCGATATTAATGTTATGCCTATTTCTTCTCTGCAAGTCTCTACTGCGGATGGTGCAATCCAGTCAATTACAGGTAAATTTGACACAGAAATCGTAGTTGCCAATATTCGGAAAATAATTACATTTTATGTTATCCCTTCAGTTAAAAATTCTATAATTCTTGGCATGGATTTCTTAAATGCATTTAATAGTACATTAAACTGTTCAGATTTTTCGTTGTTTATATCTTCCTTTAATGTCGCAACTGTAAGTGCCATTCGTGAGTTCTCTAGTTTGTCTAGCTTAGAACAAAACCAGTTAGAGAATATTATCTCTAAATTTTCTTCTATCTCTTCCAAAGATAAATTAGGCCGTACACATTTAATATCTCATACTATCGAAGTGAACACTACAACTCCGTTTAGACAATATCAATATCCCATACCTCAGGCATGGCAAGCAGATTTGGGTAAAGAAATTGATTCGATGCTCTCTCTAAACATTATCGAACATTCAAATTCTTCATATTGTTCGCCGTTATGGATGACGAAGAAGAAGGATGGATCATTCCGAGTATGCTTCGATGGTCGCAAACTTAATAGTATCACTACTAATCGAGATGCTTGTCCCATCCCTCGGATAGATATAATTCTGAGCAAACTTCAGAATGCCAAATATATCTCTTCGATCGATTTATCCAAAGCCTTCTTACAAATTCCGTTAAGCGAAGAGAGTAAGAAGTATACTGCTTTCGCTGTCAGTGGTAAAGGGTTATTTCAATTTCTCACAATGCCTTTCGGTCTAGTTTCAGCTCCGCAAACAATGTGTCGTTTGATGGACTTGGTTATTGGTCCCCAACTCGAACCATTCGTATTCTATTATTTAGACGACATCATAGTTGTTACTCCTGATTTTTCGTCACATATTGAAATATTGGAGAAATTATTTTCACGCCTTAAAGAGGCTAATCTCACTGTTAATTTAGAGAAATGTAATTTTTGTCGTCCTAATTTGAAATTTCTAGGATATGTTGTTGATCATCAAGGTTTGAGAACAGACCCTGATAAAGTAACCGCTATTAAGGACTTCCCCATTCCTAAAACTACTACACAACTACGTAGGATCTTGGGCATGTGTGGGTACTATCGTCGATTTGTGCCTTCTTATTCTACTTTATTATCACCCCTTACTGACCTCCTTAAGAATAGGAAAAAGGGCCAGACTATCACCTGGACTCCTGAAGCTGATGATGCTTTTCATCGCATTAAAGAAGCTCTTACCAGTGCTCCTGTCATGACTTCACCTGATTTCAGTGAACACTTCTACCTCATGACAGATTGTTCAAATACCGCCTCAGGTGGTGTACTCTTTCAGATGAAAGATGGTTCTGAACACCCCATAGCATATACTAGTAAGAAGCTCAATAAGGCCCAGAAAAATTATTCCACTACCGAGCGTGAACTCCTTGCTATTATTCATGGCTTGGAGTCTTTCCGCTACTATTTAGAAGGTCGTAAGTGTACCCTTATTATTGATCATAGTTCGTTACTCTGGATGCATTCTATGCGTAACCCATCCCAACGTTTGTCTCGATGGATTTGTAAGTTGTCAGCATTTGATTATAATATCGTCCATCGTAAGGCAAATGGTGTTGTAGTAGCTGATGCTTTGTCTCGAACATTTGATGTCAATCTTCTTGACTTATCCACCTTAGTTCCGGATGCATGGTATCAGAAAATGTTGGAAAAGGTTACTCAAACACCTGATCAGTATCCTGATTTTAAAGTAGAAAATAATATCCTTTATAAGCATGTTGTTAGTTCAGTAGAAGCTTTGTCTAACATGTCTGATTGGAAAATTGTCGTCCCAACAACAAACAGGGATGAAATTCTTCGTACATTTCATGATAATGTGACATCTGGTCATTTTGGTTCTTATAAAACATTTAGTAGGATAGCAGAATTATATTATTGGCCTGGCATGCGCAACTATATCAAGAAATATATTTCTAGATGTAGAGTTTGTGCTACTTGCAAGCCAAGTACTATGCCACAAGCTGGATTAATGGGTACTTTTAGGAACATTGACTTCCCATGGCAGATGATATCCATGGATCTGATTGGACCATATCCTCGTAGCTACAATGGCTATACCTATTGTTTGGTGGTTGTGGACTACTTTACAAAATTTCCACTAGTTTTTCCTCTTCGGAATGCCACTGTCCCTGCCATTGTGAAATATTTGGAGGAACAAGTCTTTTTGTTGTTTGGTGTTCCCCAAATTGTGTCTTGTGACAATGGTCCTCAATTTGTGTCTAAGGCTTTTAAAGACCTTCTAACTAAATACAAAGTTCAGAAGATCTTATATAATGCTGCATACCATCCGCAAGCTAATCATAGTGAGCGAGTGAACCGCAGTATTGTAACAGCCCTTAGATCATACACATATCCAGATCACAGAGCTTGGGACCAGTATATTCACTCAATAGCTCAAGCCATAAGAACTTCGGTCCATGAAGTTACTCAATGTTCTCCAGCTTATTTGAATTTTGGTAGAAATATTGCTTTGTCTGGTGATTATTTTGGTTTAATTTCGGAAAATTCCACAAATCTCCCTCAGATCTCTGAGAAGCTTCATCGTTTAGATGATATTCAGACTTTGCCTCCAATATTTGCAGACATCAGAAAGAAGTTAAAATCTTCTTACCTTAAGTCACAGAGTCAATATAATTTAAGGAAAAGAGATTTGCGATTCTTTGTGGGTGATCGGGTATTAAAACGTAATTTTGTTAAGTCTAGTAAAGGTGATGCTATTTCTGCCAAATTTTGTCAGAAATACGTGCCTTGTGTTGTCAGTAAAGTAATCTCTCCTTTAATATATGAATTAAAAGATAGTTCGTCCAATCGAAAGCTTGGTCGATTTCATATAAAGGACTTATTACTAGATAATACTGTCAACGACTTAGAAACTTCGTCGTCAGAAGAAGAAGATTAACTTAACAATATTGATCAAGTTAATTCCTCTATCTAAATTTTAGAAATACTCGATTGTTCAATGAATAGGTTAACGATTGGATTTTGATTTTAGTCACCAGATAGGGACTCAATGTTTTATCTATTATAGTAATCTTTCTAGCTTTCCATATTCTCTGTATCTGAGATTTCATTAGCTTATTATTGAGATTTATCTTAATTTGGCTTATTATTGAACTGGTATGGAACTGTTAACACCTTGTATGTGATTATGCTTATATATGTCATCACTTGTAGATTAGTGTATCTACCAAATAGGTTTAGTTTTGTGTTTAATTTTTAGTTTCTGCTGGAGAGTTATTAAAATGCTTAGTATGATTCCTTGATACATTAGCTTCTTATGGTCTAAAGAAGTTATCGCGATATTTGTTTTGGTAAATAAAATTTGAGTATGCAGTGAGAGTCCAAAGTTATACCCCATTTGTCAAATATGTAGTTAAATTGATTAAGATAAAATTTATTATAACACGATGAAACCATTTCGTTAATTATCCTATTGAGTATTTCTTAGGAAAATGGTTTGCTAGCTTGGCTATGCAAATACGTGGGTTCGAGACTTGTTGCTTATCGACTGTGCACCTGATAGGAAGCAGATTTCATTACTCACAGTTTTGCCTATTTCCAAGCCATACCTTAATTAGTTCAGATACTGAATCTTTGTGATAAAAAGTTTAATCATCATTTTAATCATGCACTAGGCATTCTTATTCAATTTTCAGTTTATGATCACTCTGAAGAGACTTAGGTGTAAACGTGTCTGTTTATTGTATACTTATTATTCTTTCGCTTTACTATTTTGTTTGTTCTGATAATAATGGTAACTTCTTAAAGATCAGTCCTATGAAAGTATGGTAGCTTTTGCCTACACCAAGGGATTATTGTGTTCGAGCATCAGTTTTCCTGGAAACTCATTATTTTTTGTTTGTATGTAAATTAGAGTCAGGATCAACATCCTGTTGTCTGTGAGTAACTAGGGAACATTTTCTTAATCTGCAGTTTCTTTAGAAATTGATTTACTTGTTCTCTAGTATTTCCTTAGTTGGATTTATTTATAAGAGTTATTGATATGTGACTTCTTGATTTGTTTCATGTGTAATGACTTCAAAATAGTGGTTAGCTTCTTCTGGCCATTCTTATCAATCTGTTGTAGCTATAGCTATAGTGAGAGAAACCCAGAGTGAGCTAACTTCTGTTATGTCAACTATTCGATTAGTTACCCTTGGAAAGATCTTCCATTGCATCTAATACAAATCTGATGATCAGTTGAATTAGGTTCATGGTACCCAATATGTAATCCTTATTAGCACATTTAGCGCTAAGTTGTAGCATTGCTCAATTAAATCTGCCTGATTGTTCCACCTTGGATATGCTTCCCTATAAATCTGTTGTCCACTGTCGGATCAAATTAGGATAAAAGTCTTGCTACAATAAATTTTCCTCTTTCTTGTTAATGACTCTTATATTTAGGTTAGGTTATACTGTGGTCTATTTTTTTTTGGCATGTTGAGAATTGGATACGAGATTTCTACTGACTGTTCACTTTGGATATGCTCTATTTAAATCTGTTGTCCATCGATAGAACAGTTTGTACTACTCGTCCCATTCGACATTTTTTTGATTAGAATTTATCTGAATTATGAAATTTAGCAAAGGGTTATAATAAACCTTAACTATGTATGTTGGTACCATATGTGATATATTGGTCATTAAGACTACCCCATTTACATGACTCATAATTTGCGGTTAGGTATAATCGATCGAGTCAGCTGTAAGTGTGAGTAAGTTAGTCGTCATATAGGTTATATTAAGTTTTGTATTCGAATATTGTGGTTATGGTGTTCTTGTTGACTATAATTTGGGGTTTTATAGAAATCTACTAAATCAACTGGAACACAATTTGGTCTTTAGGATATATGTCACCGAGTACTGGTCCTACGAATTTGGACGATGTCCTCCGATAGGTTAGTTTAGAGTAGTGAAGTATTCTTAGGTACGTACTATATTTTTGCTATTTGGTTTGTTCACGCCTGTGTTGGATCCCACAGCGTGTGACTTTTCCTCTATGAATACTTGTATTGAGTATTTGTAAGTACATATGGAAAAATTGTTCATACGATCAATTTTTTTTCCGAGTAATGGGGGAATGTAACGGTGAGTGCCATCGTTACGATAATATTATATTTATTCCTATAAGCCACCTAACAAGTATGCAACCAGTTATGCGTTCGTGCTTAGAACGGGTTACCTAAATTTGGGACCAAATACAATATAAGGTTGGTACTAGATTGGGGAAATTCTGGTCTCAGCGTGTGGCTGTACGGCTTCCGACGGAGGGGCATATCAAATCGCCAGCGGAGCGGATGGGCACTTGAATTTCCAATCTCGTTGGATGAACCCATAACTTCTTCCATGGCCATTGTTTAAAGAATACTATTTTTTGGTTGAAATATTCGTTTATAGCAGAGCAGTTTACGTTGGAAGGAATTATTATTATTTTGTTTTGGATTTGTGGAGTGAAAAAGAAGAGTTTTGTTTCCAATATTTTTTTTTTGAAAAGCAATGGCCATGGAAGAAAGAAGATAAGATAGGAAATTAAGTCAACCAATACTTTAGTTTGCCTTTATGGAATGAAACATTATTTTGGGGAATTCTTTTGGATGTAAATTGGATGGGTTTTCTTTGGTTCTTTGGAATAGCAGTTGAGTTTTTTTTTTATACTGGGAAAGTACCTCCTTGTCATACCTTCCTTTGGTTGAGGATCTCCCAAGGATTGAGGGAAAACGGAGGATACCTTATTTGGCGCTCCCACCATCAGCTTCACAGGGTTTGAAGAAGCAACACGCCTAAGTTGTAGCTACAGGTTTTTATAGTAAAAAAATTGCATATCATTTGTTCTAATAATATTTTTCAATTACTATTTTTGTGTCAATAACTTAAAAATAAGCTCTCTAATAATAATATACCTTCAATTTTCATTAAAAATATTGTTAACATAGTAATATTCAACATTGTTCAACAAATTTAATCTTTTCCCAGTTCATATCCTTATTTACAATAGTTGGGGATTATGATTTATGACGATGTTGTGCACAATATCTAGCGTAGATTCTCTTATTTATTAATATTTATTCCATTTGACAGGTATTGTAGTCAGGTTGTCACCTCCGATCAGATTCGGGATTGTCGGCCAATATTAATCCTCATTCATAGTCAGTTTGTATATACATAGGTAGATCAATAATTAACTGTCTTTGTAATAAATTCAATACATTTTTTATTCTTACTGTAAAAGCTGCGTTGCAGACAGGAGCGTACTAGCCTAGTACGTCAGGAATTAGCTAGTTTGTATAAAATTGTATATAGGGGTTATAGGTATTTTTTTTTCATTAAATTTGTTGGTTGTACATATATGTTTTATTATCCTACCATTTTGAGTAGTATTAGTTAGGTACAGCAATATAGGTCACGTGGAGAAGAATTTATAAAATCCTTCCCTGGCGCTCAACACTACTTCTGAATATCTTCTGGGTCAGTAGTTCCTTTTTTTTTACATTTCTTTCCTTATTTTACTTTAGTTTCTTAACACTCTAGTACTTCATTAGGTACCGTCTTATTTCGGGCGTGCAAATACGGCCTGATCCTCTCCTGAGTCCACTTGATACAGTCTCTTAAATATCCAGCTAGCCTATTTCTGTAAAACTTAGTCATTTATTAAGCTACCCCATTCAAACAGAAAAATCATACGTTACAAATCTTTCGAAAAAATCATAAGACTGCTACGTGATTCTCGAATAAAACTCGAAATTCGACTACATTTATCAAAATGCTACGTCTGGTCGACTCTTCTTTATGCAGTTGAAACGTGGACCCTTAAAAGAAGTGCTGCATAGAATAGGCAAGGAACGAGAAATTTTCAACACAGTAAAAAGTGACTAATAAACATACGACAATGGACAGGACTGAATTTTGAAAATCTAATAAGAACATCTGAAGACAGAGAAGAGTTTGCAATTGTAGTAGCCAACCTCAATTAAGGAGCAGGTGGGTACTTTAAGAGTGTCAAGTGTATCTAATTGGACGTCTTTAAATATACCCCCCGCGGTTCAAAGGAATGCAATTTATATAGTTCTCACTCACGGACAGAAACTGATGTTACGCATTTACAAGCTAGCAAAAAGCAGTAAAAAAATTGAAAACGCATGGTTCTCGGTAACGTATCAGTAGTATGTTAACAAAAAATAAAGAATTAAAACATTTAGAAAAATGTTAAAAATTTCTTAAATATGCAGGAAACAAAAATCCTAACAAACCTAGATGTATCAAAAAATACCCCAATAAAAAAGGAGTCACCAAGGATGTTGATGTGACCTAACCTTTCAATAAGATAGAGGCGGTTGAAACGTTATTATATCCAGCATTATTAAAGAATTCCAGAAAGTACTAAAACGAGAAAATATCTGGCAAATAAGGATTAAAACTAAATACTTAGGGTATAACTCATCCACTGATGAGGATCCACGATTTATTATACACCCATTGATACGCCCGTGGTTGGTTCTGATGAGTTGGTCAATAATTTATTGAGGTATCTCAATTTCAGACTATTGTTACTACGTGACTAAGAGCTCTAAAATCTGTGGAGAGTGTTGCAAATGTACAAGTCCGCGACCTATCATGTACCAGCTATGCTTAATTGGAGACATATTAAGCGATTGTAGTGCTAATTTAATAAGTGGTGAATGTGGCTAAATATTCTCATTAAATAATGGTAAATGGAGGCTAAATATTCTCTGGTAAAATGTTTAGACTATGTTAGGTATGTTTAGGTATGGAATAAGACTCAACTACATCCTACGTATAGCGTTGTGATGACAGATTGCCGCTAATGAAAATTAGTGGTGATCGACTACCATAAACAACAGCACCCCATACCATAACTCCCATAATGTAGTGTACGTCACCCTCTGTGTCAAATCGTAGGTCACGTCACGTCGCTTTCTCATTCTTGTACGACCAGACAAAAGCGAGATTGGTCACTAAGAACACCTGATTATATATTACAGGTCTCTAAAATTCTTTCGTTATTTAACGTAAACGACTCGCTGATATTCAGCTAGAGGTAAGGGGTACCGTCAGTGGCGTAGCGTGAGTGTCAGCTGCCCGGGGCGGAAGATAATTTTGCCGCCCTCTTATTTAGGTATTTTAATTATTGAATGTATACTATACATTACATACATTAATTATAGAGAACTTTTCGGCGAGAACAGTCATCATTATTTTGCATTATACAGGTTAGATTTTAAATAAAAAAGTTTATCTAAGTTTTACAATCACGTTTATTAATTCTCTGTCAATATTATCTGCAAAGCATTTACTTCCTGAGCGTACAATCTTATGTCAAGTCCCCTTGTTTGTAAATATTTTTGTGCATAATTCACTTCATGTAGCACCGGTTGCCAAAGGCCCAAAAACAAAGAAAGGAAAATGACTGCATCGAAACTAATAAAGCACGTGCATCTCTGTCCTAGTGTTTAAGCTTTCACCTACCTCTGTCAGTTTTTCCAACGTGACGAGAATGTCTTTGTAATCATGCCATGTCACATTTACAGCATCGCCTCTTGCACTTCACCGCGTGCCTTGAACCCTTTTTAAGAAGCTTTTGCCTGTAACTGCTATCAGAACTTCCGAACGATGTGTCGACAAGGAAAAAAAAAAGAATAGCAACGTTCTGAATCCACCTCAACTGAGGCAGCGTGTAAACCAACTAGGTACGAATTCAGCTTTAGGGTTTATTTCTTGAATTTTTTGCTAAACTCCTGAATACTTTCCAGCCACAACAGCAGGATTATCATAAGCTTGGCTTCTACAGTTGCTTATTTCTAGGCCATCAGCTTGAATCGTGTCCAAAATCATCTTTGAAATTCCTTCAGCAGTTTGTCTTTAGTTTCAATGAAATCTATAAAAGATTCCATTACTTTTACTTCCTGATTTTCAATTACTACGTATCTTATTACCTGACTTGTTTGATCTTTATGAGAAAGATCTGGAGTGCTGTCGAATATAATTGAATAATACTTAGCCTTTTTATTGGTCCGAGGATATGTTGGCGAACATTATTTCCCAAAATGGCAATAAATTCGTTTTGTATTTGTAGTGACATATCAATGATTGAAATTTTGCTACACATTTTAGAACTTACAAGATGTTCACGAAGTACAGGATCGTATTTTGCAATTAAATTAACCAATTCTAAAAAGTTTCCTCTATTGGTACTGGTGTCGTTTTCTATATGTCCACGTAAAGCCAAATTTTGTTTGACAAGAAATCTTATAATATCAAACATTCTGGATCATGTAACAAGAAAGAAGAAGATTTTCTGTTGGAGTGAATGCACAGAGAGTGATAAACTCCAAACAGACGTAGGAAAAAGAAGACCTACTTAATGTAGCCAAAGGAACAAAAATGGATGGTTTCTACGTTGAAGAAGCCGAAGTAACTAGAATACTACTTTGCAGTAGTACTAGTATGGAACTATGCAAATGAAAACAGTATACTTGATAGAGAAAGGGGATGAAAAAAATTATGAATAGATAAATGTAACTTGAATGGCTAGCTAAATATGCAAGAGAATGGCCACTTGACACTCAAGGAAGGATTCTGCCAATTTGCACGCCTATTTTTGACCAGACAATAAATTAAAGGAAATGATAATGATGGCTAGAAAAGAAGATATTAAGATAATGTTCAGAAGATAGATAGAGTAAATATAATAATATAATGAAAATAGAATAAATTTTTGGGCGCCAGAAGAAGGCTTACTAGGTTAACACTCTTCCAGGTATTCTACGCTGCTATAGAGTATATTAAATTTGTAGTACAAGTATATTAAATGTATAAATTTAAAGAATTAAAAAAAATTCACAATAAATGTATATATTTATTAAATATAACTACTAGATATTCACAATCTCTGAGTTAAAACAAGTGACTAGTATGTGACTCTAAAATGACAAGAAATGGTAGATACTAGTGAAAGTCATTTACAGATTTATACAATTAAATAATGTAACAATAATGTGAATGAGGTTAGAAAATTTTTACAAATGAGTACCTCTAATATAGGAAGTACAAACTACACCTAGATTAGTATGAACCCTTCACCAAATAACACTTGTACGATTGTAATACGTACACCCTAATTGAATACTACCTGATATTAGAACAATGAAAATACCTAATGTATATAATATATATTATACAACTCTCAATGAGTTGATGGGTAACAAGTCCCTAAATGAACCAACTTAGTACTGGATACAAAGATCCTTTTCTGACTAGTGGTTCTAAATACTAACAGCAAGTAAAACTAGTACCTTCCTGAGGGGATGGGTACTAGGGATTTATTCGAATTTAATATAAAAAGTTTAATAGCGAAAGTTAAATAATATTTACCAAAAAATCTAATAAAAATTGAAAATTATGAAGCAAGTTAAATGATTTTAAATTTAGGTGAATTGAACTAATATTATTTTTAAATTAAATGAGGAAACAAGTCTAAAATTAATACAAACCAAGTGAAAAGAACATGTAGGTGGAGAATATTCGAGCTCGAAACTTCTACCAGGAATTATATAAATTTGGGGAACACTACTAACTGTAAGGTATGGCTGTTATATCTAAAATGTACTTAAATTTGTGGAGAAAGAAAAACATATATGTGTAATTAAATTATGAAAGTATGAAATGTCCTGAATATTACTAGAAAAAAAAATATGTCTTTAACTGGTATGAACAAATGTCCCCCAAAACAAACCCCTTTTCACATGTTCCAACAACGATCCTTGGTGTCTGGTACCAAATCCGTGGAACGAAGTTATCACCGAAGTGGTGCAACTGCCCAATAGCTAATGAAACTACCCTCGGAGGGTGCAGGATGATGAATCAATACAAAAACAAATGGGAGACGGTATCCTTTGGCTTGTTCCCTGATTGATCGAACGTTGGAAGTGTCTGCTCTCGGTGTTAGAGAGGGTTTACCATCAGTAATGAGATTTCTCCAGAATGGCGGCGTGAGATCCGTTTTCTTACAGTTCCATTATTCCGTCACTTTAATTCACCCAAAAAAACAAATATAACTTGCAATAGCAATAATTGAACTATGCAACAGGAAATAACTTATTTAATTTACAAAGAAATTCACGCCGCCATCTGCACTCACATGACACTCCCAAGTCCATGGCCTCCCTTCACCGTTCCGACCTCGTGACAGCTGGCGACAGGCGTCAGTACCAACCTCACGAAATATCAATGTGGCCACGATACACCCAGTATGACGTCGCTAAGGGAATTTTGTGCGAACGGGTTTTTAATATTATAAAAAAAATAATTTTAACAATAATCCAATAAGGTGTTCCCATTAATAATTAATTAGATAAGTGACGGAACGTCACATTCTCCTCCTACTGGGAGAAAAAAAAAATTTAATCAAAGTTTTTTTTTTTTTTATATCTCTAAATATTAAACTAAAGTAGTAGTAGTGTATTATTTCTCGTCGATTCGCAAGATTACAAATAACTACAAACCATGCCTCAGGAGAAAGCAGGATGGTCACTGCAGCAGATATCATGAACCGCAACAGATGACTCGAAGTGATATTAAGATATCCTCGGCATTTTGTCTAAAAGCCAAAGATAAACTAAATAATTTACTAAAGTTCATAATGACAAATAAATGTCGAATGGGCCCTAAATCCAAAATTGAACTATCCAGGGACATCAGCTTTATAAAGTGTATATCCAAGGACGAACAACCAGGCAAAGGTGTGAGCCTATTCGTACAATAACGCAAGTAAATATACTAAAGTAAGACCAAAGAAATCAATAACTAAAATAAGTGAAGAATCGAACACTTAATCCAAAACTGAACTAACAATGGACACCAGATTCGTACTAGCATATCCAGAGAAGGACAATCAGGAAGATTTATGGAACGATTCTCACCAATATCAAATAATACAAATAATAAACATACCAAAGGTATCCAAACTCATTAACCAAAATAAATGTGGAACCGGACACTCAAAGACATCCAAAGTCGGACTATCAGTGGACACCAGATTCATAAAAGCATATCCAAAGAAGAACGACCAGGAAGATTTATTGACCAATTCACACCAATACTAAATCATAGAAATAAATTAGGTCTACGTACACCCACATCCGGTAACACGAACCTATCCAACCGAATAAACAAAATAAGTGAAGAATCGGACACTTAATCCAAAATCGGACTATCAATGGACACCAGATTTATAAGAGCATATCCAAAGAAGAACGATCAGAAAGATTTTTGGACCAATTCTCACTAATACTAAATGAACTAAAATTGGTTCATGCTGGTATTCACACTAATTATAGCATCTTGCTACAACAGGGGTAGTAGAATAACCAAACATAGGTAAAGAACCAATTGTAATAATAAAATCTAAATAGAGAACTTACAAGTTCTATGACACCATGATACATGATAGAAAGAAAAAAAAATATGTTGAGAACGTGCAACCAATTTTAAATAAAACTGTAGATTCATGGGTTCTCGCATACATAGAATTATCCAGGAAATATTCCTGAATCTAAACAACAACTGATGCCTAAGGAAAGAAGTGGGAAAATACTAAAAAAAATTAATCATTTGTCTAAACACCCCAAACACCAAATTAACGAACTACTATGTATAGGGATAGTCAACAACAAAACATACTATGAAGTACGAGACATAATATAAACTAAATACTTCCCTATCAAATGGTAGACATGTAACTGGAATAATTAGACTAATTACACAAGGATGTGATGACGAACAGACGTCTGCGTACTCTGCCATGAAGACATAGGTTACGAAATCGGATAGCAGTGATCAGTTGCTGAATTTCGAACCCACGTATTCACTATCTAGAATTAACAGAGTATTGGCAGACTAGTTCAGAAGAAGAAATCCATACACACATCAAAATTCCAAACTAATTCCAGAATCATATTGTCTAGGGCATAAAGATATAAATTATTACAAAGTATTCAAGAGATCCGTGACAAATATCAATACAGTAACCAATATCAAATTAAGACCCACAACATCTTTCCTATATGGCAAATCCAATAAGAAGATAATAAAGGATATATTTAAAAGATAGTATGTAATCAAATATCAAAAATAAAACACACAACCTGAGATAAGTAGTGTATAATATCGTTAGTTCCATAGTTCCATAATAAATATCAATATTAAACCAACTTACTTGTATGAGCCTACATATTCAAATATAAATCTATAATAATCAACACCCTTCTATAATAAGGTGTGAGGTGTACACACTAAAAATACAAGTGAAGTTCTTATTAAATAGATAATCCTACCGACAGGATTAGTTGCTAAATGTTGACTCATGGTAATTAAAGGGCACCATTAATAATACAAAAAAAAATGATAAGCTCATACATAAGAGTATTACATAAATTATTAACCTAATGATTCCTAAATTGGAAGTCAGCTAACAACAATGCCAAAAGATAAAATTGCTATGTACCTGCCCTATATGGTGAATACAACATTAGACTATAATATCAAATAATAATAAGGATTGAGCTAAAGACAAATAGAGGAAGAGGTTAGCTCTAACAACCCTATAAAGTTAATCTTCTTCCGAAGATGACGAATCAACCTCATCCCTGGTGTTATCAGGCAGTAAATCCTTTATGTGAAATTGTCCAATTCGTTTGTTAGTCGAATTGTCCTTCAATTCATACACTAAAGGGGATATTACCTTCACAACCGTACAGGGAATATATTTCTGGCAAAATTTTGCCGAAATAGCATCACCCTTATTAGACTTTACAAAGTTTCGCTTCAACACTCTATCTCCAACGAAGAATCGCAGATCTCTTTTCCTCAAATTATACTGCTGCTGGTTCCTTAAATAGGAAGTTTTTAACTTCTTCCTAATGTCAGAAAAAATTTGAGGTAGAGTCTGGAGATCATCTAAGCGATGAAGGTTATCGGATATCTGAGGGAGATTTGTGGAAGTGTCTGAAATTGCACCAAAATAGTCACCAGATAAAGCAACATTTCTACCAAAATTGAGATATGCCGGAGAACATTGGGTCACCTCATGGACAGATGTCCTTATGGCTTGAGCTATGGAATGGATATATTGATCCCAAGCTCTGTGATCTGGGAATGTATAGGACCTAAGGGCTGTGACGATACTGCGATTCACTCTCTCAGTATGATTGGCTTGAGGATGGTAGGCAGCATTATAAAAGGTCTTCTGAACCTTATATTTAGCTAAAAGATCTTTAAAGGCCTTTGATACAAACTGAGGACCGTTGTCACATGACACAATTTGGGGAACACCATACACCAAAAAGACTTGTTCCTCCAAATATTTCAAAATTGCTGGAGTTGTGGCCTGACGAAGAGGACAAACTAAAGGAAATTTGGTGAAATAATCCACAACTACCAAGCAATAGGTATTACCCTTGTAGCTCCGAGGATACGGTCCAATGAGATCCATTGAGATCATCTGCCAAGGAAAATTAATGTTCCTGAAGGACCCCATAAGTCCAGCTTGTGGTAAATTACTTGGTTTACAAGTAGCACAAACCATGCATTTAGAAATGTACTTTTTAATAGACTTCCGCATGCCAGGCCAATAATATAATTCAGCAATACGGTGATAAGTCTTATAAAACCCAAAATGACCAGCTGTAACTTCATCATGAAACATATGCAGAATATTTTCCCTATTTGGTGTAGGTACAACTATTTTCCACTCCGACATATTGGATAAGGACTCTATAGGACTTAAGATGTGTTTGTACAGTATATTGTTCTCTACCTTAAAATCAGGATAATTTTGTGGGTCTTGAGTGACCCTATCAATCATATTGTGATACCACTCATCAGGAGTTAATGTGGACAAATCTAAAACATTAAGATCATGGACACGGGAGAGAGCATCAGCAACCACTACACCGTTGGCCTTTCGATGAACAATTTTATATGAATAGGCAGCCAGTTTGCATATCCATCGGGAAAGTCTCTGAGATGGGTTTTTCATACTATGAAGCCATACCAAGGAACTATGGTCCGTAATTATAGTGAAATTACGACCCTCTAAATAATAACGGAATGCTTCTAACCCATGTATGATAGCTAAGAGTTCTTTCTCCGTGGTGGAATAGTTTTTCTGGGCCTTATTTAATTTCTTACTCGTGTAGGCTATGGGATGTTCAGAGCCATCTTTCAACTGAAACAACACGCCACCAGAAGCAGTATTAGAGCAATCAGTCATCAAATAAAAATGCTCGTTAAAATTAGGTGACATCATAACCGGTGCGCTAGTTAAAGCCTCTTTAACGCGCCTAAAAGCTTCATCGGCCTCAGGAGTCCAAGTAATGGTCTGCCCTTTTTTCCTGTTCTTCAGAAGATCAGTAAGGGGTGACAACAAGGTAGAGTACGAAGGTACAAACCGGCGATAATATCCACACATTCCCAATATCCTACGGACTTGGGTGGTGGTCTTAGGTATAGGGAAATTCTTAATAGCAACTATTTTCTCAGGATCAGTCCTTAGACCCTGATTATCAACAACATAACCCAAAAACTTAAGACTAGGGCGACAAAACTGACACTTATCCAAATTAATCGTTAAATTAGCTTCCTTAAGACGTAAAAACAACTTATCTAAAATTTCCATATGAAGGGCAAAATCAGGGGTGACAACCAAAATATCGTCCAAATAATAGAAAACATAGGGCTCTAACTGTGGACCAATGACTAAATCCATCAGACGACACATTGTCTGGGGAGCAGAAACAAGACCGAAAGGCATGGTGACAAACTGGAACAGTCCTTTACCACTGACAGCAAAAGCAGTATACTTCTTGCTCTCTTCACTCAGTGGGATCTGTAAGAAGGCCTTAGACAAATCAATCGAAGAGATATATTTGGCATTCTGAAGTTTGCTCAAAATCACGTCGATTCGGGGAATTGGATAAGCATCCCTGTTAGTGGTGATACTGTTTAGTTTTCGACCATCAAAGCAGATCCTGAAGGATCCATCCTTCTTCTTTGTTAACCAGAGTGGGGAACAATAGGACGACGTTGAATGTTCTATGATATTTAAAGCAAGCATCGAATCTACTTCTTTTTCTAAATCTGCCTGCCAGGCTTGAGGTATGGGATACTGATATAATCTGAAGGGAGTAGGATTTCCCACCTCAATAGTGTGAGATATTAATGAAGTACGACCTAGTTTGTCATTTGAAGAAATAGTAGTAAACTGAGAGATCATATTCTCCAATTGCCTTTGTTCAGCACTAGATAAACTGGAAAAATCATGAATAGCACTAAGAGTAGACAGATTGAATTCAGATATGGAAAAAGAAAAATCAGAACAACTTAAGGTGCTATTAAATGCATTGAAGAAGTCCATACCTAAAATTATAGAATTCTGTACAGAAGGAATAACATAAAATGTAATTTGCCTACATAAGTTTGCCACTCTGATTTCAATTTGGAGTTTGCCTGTAATAGACTGAACTGTACCATCTGCTGTAGATACTTGCAAGGATGAAATGGGCATAATGGGAATATTAGCAATTTTCAATAAATTTAATGAATGTGCCCCTATCAAAGAAATATTAGAGCCACTATCTAATAAAGCTAAACACGGTTGTCCTAAAATTTGTATAGGTAGATACGGCCTATTATCATTTTGTTTCCTAACCAATAGAGAATTAATATCTAAGTCTAAAGTATTTGGTTGGCTACAACCGTTATATGGAACTACTTCACTATCAAAATTATTATTATGCTTAACACTACTAATTAAAGAAGAATTTGTGGATTTGTAATCATGTGAACCCTGCGAATTCAACGTATCCTGACAAAAAGTTAATTTCTGGACTGATTTTGATTTGTGGTGTGTGCTTGTTTCTTGAACGGTACTCTCTTCCCTTTCCGACTGGAAGATGGGTTTGAGTTGCTGGGTGTGCTTGGGCCGACGGTCTCGTTGTCTGATGGAGTTTGATTCCCTGATTGGGAGGTGGACGGAGAAACGCTCAGGGGACGGAACTCCGACATTTCGTTTCCCGAACACTTAGAACAGTTCCTTTTAAGGGTGTTCTCTAGGCCACAACCATGGCAGAAAATACGGGTTTGAGGAATCCTACAATTGTAAAACGGGTGGCCAACCTGACCACAATTCCAGCAGACAACAGAACTAACAACAGAAACATTATGTTCATGACCCTTATTTTGCCAAGAACGTTGCCTAAAGGAAGTTGGCTGAGAAGAAGAATTAGAAGAGGATCTAGATGTGGATGGAGGTTGAGAAGACCAGGATAACGTTTCCTCCAAACGTTTGCACTTTACAGTGAGGTCATCAATGTTCTGAATGTCCATCAGAGCTAATTGTTGATGGTAAAAGGGTAATAGACACTTAAGGATAATTTTAATTTTAGATAAATCTGACAAAGGAGTGTCTAGACGACTACACATACCTAATATAGTATTAATAAACATAGTAACAGATTCCCCAGGTTTCTGCTTATGATTTTTAATTTGATCTAGTAAATCGTCCTGGAATGAGTAAGGAAGAAAATCTGACTTCAACCTTTTAATCAGATCCAACCAACAAGAAAAACTACCCCTATTATTCATAAACCATGTAAAAGCTGGACCGGTGAACAGTTCAGCAGAAGCAGCAAACAAATCCTCTTCAGAGACACCTCTAGACACACGAAGACATTCAACCCTTTCTAAAAACGACATTACATCAGTGTGCTGTTTTTCACCAGAAAATGAAATACCCCATTTGTGTACTTGCACAGGTTTGGGGTAGGTGAAGCTAGATACGTTGACGGGAGCATTAGGAGTAGAGGTAGCTACAGGGTTAACTCTAGAATCAAGTTCACCCTCTAGGGTTAATATTCTAAGAGAAACAGACTTCTTAAAAGGTTCCTGTTCTTCAGTAGCACAGTGTAACAAGTGTACACGGCCAGAAATATGGGCTAAACGAGATGTTAATCGCGCGTATTCTGCATCATTTACAGTTCCCCGAAACTTCTCGATTTTTTTAGACAAGCTGTCTAATGTTTCAGAGATTCCTTTCTGTTGTTCCTCAAAAGGAATATGTGCAGCTGAAATTTGGAGAAAACTCCTATTGCCTGCTTCTTGTTTTAAAGCACCCCGCAGAAGATTGCGTTTTCTATCGACTGTTGCCAACTCCTCTGGTACTACGTCCCTAATATTCAACTCATAGTCCAATTCGTCCACCAGAAGATGTTCCACTTTAAAAGCACACATGATGATAACAAAATTATTGACAAACAGTCCAAAGATCAGAAGTATGAAATATAACTAAGTTTGCACGCAGAATATATAAGTACTGAGAAAAGATTAGCAACACACCAACAAAATCAAAACGGCCAGCAAATATATATTATCAGGTATATAAGCGAATAAATAAATAAGATCAAGTAAATAAATAAATGATCCAGTAAATAAAGTATACTTAAGAAAATCTAGTACCTAAATACTGGAAATAAATTTTTAGTTATATGTAACTTACTACCACTCTAGAAAAAAAAATATATATGATCAACGCTTAAGTGTACCTCCAAATATACCACTATTGGATGGAGGAATAAAATATATGTTGTATGTAATATAAGTAATAGCAATATTAAATATAAGTTCCCAATAAAATACAAAATCTAATCTAGAATGTGAGTTGCACAATCATAAACTATAATGAGGTCTCAAAATATGAAAAAAAAATAAATAAATACAGCGTATAAGAATACCTGATAAATATCAGAAAATATTAACGATAAAATAAATAAGTAATAAAATGAGCATAGATATACCAACGGAAATAACAAAGAAACTTCAGATAAAAGAAAAGAAATGACCTAAATGAACTGTCTTAGACCAAAAATAAGGCACCACGTTGGGAAGCCGATGTAACAAGAAAGAAGAAGATTTTCTGTTGGAGTGAATGCACAGAGAGTGATAAACTCCAAACAGACGTAGGAAAAAGAAGACCTACTTAATGTAGCCAAAGGAACAAAAATGGATGGTTTCTACGTTGAAGAAGCCGAAGTAACTAGAATACTACTTTGCAGTAGTACTAGTATGGAACTATGCAAATGAAAACAGTATACTTGATAGAGAAAGGGGATGAAAAAAATTATGAATAGATAAATGTAACTTGAATGGCTAGCTAAATATGCAAGAGAATGGCCACTTGACACTCAAGGAAGGATTCTGCCAATTTGCACGCCTATTTTTGACCAGACAATAAATTAAAGGAAATGATAATGATGGCTAGAAAAGAAGATATTAAGATAATGTTCAGAAGATAGATAGAGTAAATATAATAATATAATGAAAATAGAATAAATTTTTGGGCGCCAGAAGAAGGCTAACTAGGTTAACACTCTTCCAGGTATTCTACGCTGCTATAGAGTATATTAAATTTGTAGTACAAGTATATTAAATGTATAAATTTAAAGAATTAAAAAAAATTCACAATAAATGTATATATTTATTAAATATAACTACTAGATATTCACAATCTCTGAGTTAAAACAAGTGACTAGTATGTGACTCTAAAATGACAAGAAATGGTAGATACTAGTGAAAGTCATTTACAGATTTATACAATTAAATAATGTAACAATAATGTGAATGAGGTTAGAAAATTTTTACAAATGAGTACCTCTAATATAGGAAGTACAAACTACACCTAGATTAGTATGAACCCTTCACCAAATAACACTTGTACGATTGTAATACGTACACCCTAATTGAATACTACCTGATATTAGAACAATGAAAATACCTAATGTATATAATATATATTATACAACTCTCAATGAGTTGATGGGTAACAAGTCCCTAAATGAACCAACTTAGTACTGGATACAAAGATCCTTTTCTGACTAGTGGTTCTAAATACTAACAGCAAGTAAAACTAGTACCTTCCTGAGGGGATGGGTACTAGGGATTTATTCGAATTTAATATAAAAAGTTTAATAGCGAAAGTTAAATAATATTTACCAAAAAATCTAATAAAAATTGAAAATTATGAAGCAAGTTAAATGATTTTAAATTTAGGTGAATTGAACTAATATTATTTTTAAATTAAATGAGGAAACAAGTCTAAAATTAATACAAACCAAGTGAAAAGAACATGTAGGTGGAGAATATTCGAGCTCGAAACTTCTACCAGGAATTATATAAATTTGGGGAACACTACTAACTGTAAGGTATGGCTGTTATATCTAAAATGTACTTAAATTTGTGGAGAAAGAAAAACATATATGTGTAATTAAATTATGAAAGTATGAAATGTCCTGAATATTACTAGAAAAAAAAATATGTCTTTAACTGGTATGAACAAATGTCCCCCAAAACAAACCCCTTTTCACATGTTCCAACAACGATCCTTGGTGTCTGGTACCAAATCCGTGGAACGAAGTTATCACCGAAGTGGTGCAACTGCCCAATAGCTAATGAAACTACCCTCGGAGGGTGCAGGATGATGAATCAATACAAAAACAAATGGGAGACGGTATCCTTTGGCTTGTTCCCTGATTGATCGAACGTTGGAAGTGTCTGCTCTCGGTGTTAGAGAGGGTTTACCATCAGTAATGAGATTTCTCCAGAATGGCGGCGTGAGATCCGTTTTCTTACAGTTCCATTATTCCGTCACTTTAATTCACCCAAAAAAACAAATATAACTTGCAATAGCAATAATTGAACTATGCAACAGGAAATAACTTATTTAATTTACAAAGAAATTCACGCCGCCATCTGCACTCACATGACACTCCCAAGTCCATGGCCTCCCTTCACCGTTCCGACCTCGTGACAGCTGGCGACAGGCGTCAGTACCAACCTCACGAAATATCAATGTGGCCACGATACACCCAGTATGACGTCGCTAAGGGAATTTTGTGCGAACGGGTTTTTAATATTATAAAAAAAATAATTTTAACAATAATCCAATAAGGTGTTCCCATTAATAATTAATTAGATAAGTGACGGAACGTCACATTGAATTTCCTGCCATTTCTTTATTTCTTTTGCCACTATGTCTTGCTCTTTTTTGTCAATAGTCTGTCCTTTTTGAAGTCTGCTCTCCAACTCCTTCCATTTGCAATAATTTTGGATATGTAGTGCACTTGATTCGTGACTTGAAACCTTAGGATTTAATTTCCACCAAGTATGAAATCCATCAGATGAGCAAAATTTAGATCCATTCGGTGTATTTACGTTCTCAAATAAACGACAACAAAAGCAAAATAATGATGCTTTAAATGGAGAATAAGCCATCCAAGTACGTAAAACTTTTTCGCCGCTAGTCAATTCAAAGTTCAAATTCAAAAAAAAATTCCTTACTAAGCCGTCTTGTTTCTCCTTTTGATTTTAAAGATTCCGTGCTTCTTTCAATTTGTAGTTGCGATAAAAATATAAAATGGTTCAAATATTGACAAAACATTTTTATTATTTATTTTTAAATTTTTGCCGCCCCCAAAAAGTGCCGCCCGGGGCGGGCCGCTCCTGCCGCCCTCACTACGCTACGCCACTGGGTACCGTAGATATAAGTATAAACCACCCTTTTAGGCTCTCCAAACAACTGATTTTCGAGGGCTAGAGTACTACGAACTTATTGTTCTCTGGTCTCTCTGTAATGTTCAAAACCCCTCTTCCTTGTGTCCTCGGCATTCCTAAGTCCACGCTCGTTAACAGTACATTACAGTACGTGAGGATATTTTGATCTTCCTAGAAACTTCTCTGCTCGATAAATCGGCTTCACGCAACCCGAAAATTGGCTCCTATTAAAATCACTTAGCTTGGACTCAAATCAATAAAAAAAAAGACTTCTCAATCACCTAAACTAGTGGTTCTCAATATTTTTGAACCATGTACCACAAAATTGGAAAATACTAATTGGAAAATGGAAATACTATTATAACGACTGACGAAAAGCTAAAACGATGGAAAGAATATATGGAAGGGCTTTTTGACCACGAAAGAGGAAACATACACGACATATCTTTAGAAAACAGAGAAACAAGTATAGAAATTACAAAGGAAGAAATATTGTATGCACTTAAGAACACCAGCAACGGAAAAAGCCCGGAGCCAGATCAACTGCCTATTGATATCCTTAAAATAATAGAAAATGAGTACATAAATGTCCTCTTAAAGCTCTTTAATGAAATTTATCAGTCGGGTGACATACCCAATGAATGGTTGACCTCAACACTTATTTGTCTCCCAAAAAAGAAAAATGCTATGACCACCGCACCATCAGCCTGATGTCTCACACACTTAAAATGTTTTTAAAGATCATTCACAAACACATTTACCAAACACTTGATATGGATATTGAAGAAACCCAATTTCGATTCCGTAAAGGCGTAGGTATCCGTAAAGCTCTCTTTGCATTCAACGTACTAATCCAGAGATGTTTGGATGCAAACCAGGATACGTACGTCTGTTTCATAGATTAAAACAAGGCTTTTGATAAAGTCCGCCACAAACAGCTAACGGACGTCCTCAAAGCAAAACAATTACAATATAATGATTTTCGAATTATAACGAATCTATATTATAAACAGCAAGCACACATACGCATTAATGAACACACATCAGAAGAGTTCGAAATTAAAAGAGGAGTGCGACAGGGGTGTGTATTGTCACCACTACTATTCAAAGCATACTCTGAAGAAATTATGAAAAGATCTCTTGAGGGAGAAACAGCAGGAATAAAGGTAAATGGAACGCTAATTAACAACATTAGATATGCGGACGATACTATTATAATAGTAATCAACCTTAAAGACCTCCAAAAGCAAATGAACAAGATAGTTGAGTATGAAGAAGAATATTTATTATCCATAAACATCAAGGAAACTAAATTTATGAGGATATCAAAAACCCAAAATGGTGATGAAAGCCTGACAGTTAAAGGTAAAACTTTAGAACAAGTTGAAAACTACAACTATCTTGGCACAATAATTAGTCACACAAACGATTACTCCAAAGAAATCAAAGTTCGAATAGAGAAAGCAAGAACAAACTTCAATAAAATGAGAAAGGTACTTTGTGCAAGAGCTGAAATTAGAGTTGAGAGTTAGGCTGGCAAGGTGTTATATTTTATCGACGGGATAGAATCGCATCGCTGAGCATGGACACTTAACGCGTCGATTACTAAAAAGTTGAAAGCATTTGAACTGTGGGTGTATGGAAGAATCCTGAAGATATCATAGACCGAGCATATAACAAACAACGAAGTCATGAGAAGAGTCAACAAAAGACTGGAAATATTGGACACAATCAAGACACGAAAGCTGCAGTACCTGGGGCATGTTATGCGTCATGAGAGATACAACATACTTCAATTGATTATACTGGGGAAAATCCATGGCAAGAGAAGTGTAGGAAGAAGAAAAATATCATGGTTGCGTAACTTGAGGGAATGGTACGGATGCACATCAACCGAACTATTCAGAGCAGCAGCATCTAAGATCAGAATAGCCATGATGATTGGCAACCTCTGTGGTGGAGATGGCACGTGAAGAAGAAGAAAACCACAAAATTATTTTTATTATTTTTGGTACCACCCAACTGAAATATTTATGTCGCTAGGTAATCTAGTTAACTACATATAATAGTGGTGCTGATTTTGGCTGTTTTTGCGTTTTGTGTACCACCTCAAATATTGATATGTACCACCAGTAAAATCTTGCACAACAAAAACTAGAACATACAAAGATTTGTCAATTTTTTTACATATAAAGGAGTACTCCACCTATCTAATGCACTTTACAGAATTGAAATCCGATTATTTAAGCAGCCTCAGCAATGTTTTAAAATTATAAACAATTTTTTGGCTTATAAACAAATTAGTGCTGTGGCCAGGAGGGGGTGCTACGGACTCCTTTATTTGGATGGACTTAGCCAAGTTTAATTATGTATTTTGACCCGTAGAACACGAATTTTTTGGGTAACAGTTGATCCGGATGTCGATAAGATTGTTATAAACAAAGAACTTGAGGAATTGCATAAAATAGATTTTTCGCAAAATAAAACATTTTTTTGTATTTCTTGGGTAATTCTAAGCAAAAAATGTATTTACAAGTTTTTTCGTAGGATGCATAGTTTTCGAGATAAACGCGGTGGAACTTTCAAAAAATCGAGAAATTGCAATTTTTGAACGCGAATAAGGTTTGATTAAAAAATAAAATAGCAATTCTGCTGACAGCATTTGAAAGTTTAGGTCAAATTATACCGGTTTTAATTATTTGCATTGCTGAAAATTAATTTTTCTATTATTAAACAAAGCTATTTTTTTATAAGCCAAAAAATTGTTTATAAATTTGAAACATTGCTGGAGCCCCTTAAATAATCCGATTTTAATTCTGTAAAGTGTATTAGATAGGTAGAGCACCTCTTTATATATAAAAAAATTAGCCAACTTCTAAATGGTCTATATTTTGTTCAGAAAGAATTTATAAAATTTGAACTTTTTTAAAAACATTTCGATTGCAAATTTATTATGCAAAATTTATTAGGTCGATTTTAATGAAATTTGGTACACGATTTTAGTATGTTACAAAGAATTTCCTAAGCGAATTACTAAGGTTCTAAGTGCCAGCAAAGTGGTTAAAAAATATTGAATAACAACAGACATATTTTGCCGCCTTATTTTGTATTTATTGCTATATTGCAGAAAAGGTAATAACTTAAGACATTTTTTACCAGTCGTATATCATACAAAATTCAATTATGTTTATTTTATTTCTGTACGACTTTGTTCCGAAACAAATCGTTTTAAAGTAATAAGCAAAGAAAGCAGAAAAAAATCGATGTTTTTTGAAATTTTTAAATATTTTAATTTTCTTATTAATGTTCCGGGCATATTTGAGAAGGAACATAAGTCAATTATTATTACTGAAGGTGTCACCTAACTTTATCTGCAAAAATCCGAATGCCACCTCTCACATCCAAAAATAGACGTTTTTTCGCAGATCCTTACTGGTCTATGTTGATATATTGCTATTTTTATAGGCCGTTAACGTCCAAAATGCTTAATTTTGCTTTTAGTCATAGACGCCTTCCCGACATCCTCATCATTAGCCCTTAGTAGTCCACTGCTGAATATAGGCCTCCTCGAAAAACTTCCATTCAGATCTATCCTGCGCTGCTGCAATCCAGTGATCAATATCACGCAGTCTTCCATATACTACACATCTCAGAGTTATTCTCCTTAGCAGCTCAGCAGTTTGATTGTCTCTAATTTTTACGGTATGTTCAAGGTATATCTAGCTGTTAACAACTTCAATTTCTACGTCTTCTATCTTTAAAGGATGGCTCGAAACTAAATTCGTCGTCATTTTTGTCTTTTGGTAATTTATATTTAGACCTACTTTACGTGCTACATCGCTGAGTTCACTCAACATATCATTGGCAGTTTTTAGGTCATCTGAAATCAGAACAATATCATCTGCGAATCGTACCATCACCATCAAAATATTTGCCGGATTAGCTGACTTAGAATAAAAGCTTAAAGCTTTTTTTTAACTTAAAGCACTTGCACTTGCACTTGCACATTAAAACATAATTTTTAATTCTAAACAGCTTTTCGTAATAGCAATTTTCTATATTATGAATTTAAATACGTATATAAACAATATCATCTGCGAATCGTAGATGACTAAGCATCTCACCCAGGAGCGTCATTTGAAATTTTGTTTGGGGGGGGGGGGGCGCAAGCACTATATATACAATACATTATATATGATTTTATGATGAATATTGATGTATTTTTTTGTAAATTTCAGTCATTTTCATGGCCAGGGGGGGGGGGCAAATGCCCCCCCTGGACGCCCAAATGACGCCCCTGATCTCACCACCAATATTTATCCCTTTATATTCCCATTCCAGTGATTTCAAAGCGTGTTCATCCTCATGAACATCCCCACATACTTATAATAAAAAAGCTATTTTTATTTAACTTCAAAAATATGAACTAGCAATAATTTAATTGCCACAAAATATTTGCCGGGTTAGCTGACTTAGAATAAAAGCTTAAAGCTTTTTTTTAACTTAAAGATAAAAATCATATTTAATTTTTCAGGAACGCTTGAAAGTAAAATAGTTTTAGAGTATAACTTGTGGTTAAGGACGAGAATCCAAATTTTCATTATAGTATGCAAATAAACTAAATAACACTTTAAAATCCATAACTTTTACCTCAAGATACACTTAGTAAACTTCCCTATTAAACAACTTTAAACAGAAACTAAATGTAGAAGTAGTTACAGAGCAGCTGAAAAGGAGTTAAATGGAACAGAAACTGAATTCTGGGAGTAACAGTGTGTTCTATCTGCATAATTTTGCCATTCTAAGATGTAAGTATGAGGGTGTTGCGCCACCTTAAGCGATTTCGTTCTATTTTTACGATTTAGGTCGCAAACTAAGAAATATTAAAAGTTTTGTACGGTTCTTAAAACAGGAGTAGATAATAAGGTATAACAATTTATTTAGATTAAACTTTACAAGTTAATGTTTTTTTGCCTTAATTTTTTGCATTAATAGTATTTGCAGGTATATGGTTTTCATTTGTGAACTATATGGCATGAAAAGCTCTTCTGTGTATTAAAGTTTAATGAATTAGAACAATAATTAAAGTTAATACACAAAGTTAATAAAGTAAGTTGTTAGCCGTTCGTTATTTACCAGAAAACTCTACTTAATTTCCAGGATTTTTTTTTATAACAGGACCAGTGGGTAGGTATTTTTTCTACGAGCGTGCAAAAATTTCTACTTTCGCGCACGCATTTTAGTTTAGAAAGTTTCACTTTTCCGCACGCGAGTTACTTTTCCGCACGCGTCTTACTTTTCCGCACGCGTTTTTTACTTTTCCGCACGCGTGTTAATTTAGATATGTTAATATGCCCTTAAAGTAATTATAATACATGCAATAAACTAATATTTAGATATTATTTACTAATTTATTTCAAATATATCTTATTGTGTTCCTGTTTTAATGAAATTAACGCGACAATTCGATGAAATAAAGTTATTTTGACATAATATTCGAAAGTCAAATCGGTAGACAATAACAGTCGTTTTGAATCATCGTCATGGAAACCAAGATCGTCGTCATGCTGACTAATTATATTGAAAGTTTGGTTTTGACAACCTTGTCAAAGAATTAATTTGTGTATGTATTTTCATATTAATTACATTAATTGATTAAGATTTGGTAATTTTTTAAAGACTCTTAGAAGAAATATTGTTTCTAACTCTTGCAGAAAGTCTCTTTTCCGCACTCGACTGCTTGCCGAACTCCCGCTTCGCGTCGTTCGGCAAACTGCAGTCGCGTGCGGAAAAGAATGATTTTCTGCACTTGTTAGGAAAATAACTATTTCGTGATTTAAGAATAATTTCAACGAAAACTTTTTGTTTATAAATTTGGAAAAGTCTGTGTGTTATTTCGTTGCCGCTCCTGCAATACTTGGAGCAGATGTATCGATGGATTCTTATGTAGCTTTGTCTTCTGAATCCAAATCTGAAAACGGCATTTCGATATCGCTAACCGTCTTCGAGATAATCGACCTCAAAATCTAAAATGTGACGTCATAATCCGGTTATTTCCTACCACGCACTAAACGTCAGCTGAGATCTTTGATTAGGAAGTAGGCTACTTTTTTAATCTGAATTTGTTAAGCAAAGCAAATGTTATTATTTACATTTGAGATTGACACTTCGTGAATGTCAAACTAAATTTTAAATTATTTAGCTATTAATAAAATATAAATGACATTTAGTCCATTCTTTCACGGTTTTTGCTCTAGATTTTAAAGAACCGCTTGGATTGACATGAAATTTGGCATACGTATAGTTTACATGTCAAATAAAAAAAGTGATATTGTGCTGATGTGTGCTTTTGCCCTGGGGGTGAGTTTCACCCCCTATTGGGGGTGAAAAAATATATGTCCAAAATAAGTCCGGAACAGGGTAAACTGACTAATTTTAAGTAACTTTTGTTTTATAGAGCTTTTTCGCCAAGTCAACACTTTTCGAGTTATTTGCGAGTGAATATGTTCATTTTTCAACAAAATAACCACATTTTTAGAGGGTTTTTTGCAAATAACTCAAAAGGTAAGTATTTTGTCGAAAAAAACGTTCTTAACAAAAATATAGCCTATAAAAAAGTAAAAAAATGTTGTACGCGTTAGGTCTCTGGACCTCGTAGAACCAGAGTTATAGCCAATGAAAAATAGACTTATATTCACCAAATTTCAAATAGAATATTTCGACGTGAAATATCCAAAAAATGAAGCACTTTTTGGGGAAAACCCGTTATAACTTTTTTAAAGTGTTCAACCCCTTTTAACTACAGCCCTTCCAATAATAAGGACTTTGAACCGATGAAAATTACGGATCATATAAACAATACATACACGAGTCAAGAAACTTCTGAAGTCGTAACGATTAAGTTGATTTAAGATACTATTTAGGGGGTGATTTTCTCGATTTTTTTTACCAAAACCAAAAGGGACTAACATTATTTTGAGCGTAACTTGTTTAATTTTGATTCTATAAATTTTTTTTATAAAACAAAAATGAAGCTTTTTTTAAACACTTTAAATAAGTTGCAATGAGTTTTCCCCGAAATGTGCTTCATTTTTGGTTATTTCACGTTAAAATATTCCATTTGGAATTTGACGAATATTAACCTATTTTTCATTAGCTATAACTCTGCTTCTACTAGGTATATAGACGTTAAATATACATCATTTTTTAAAATTTTTACAGGCTATATTTTTGCTACGAATGTTTTTTCGACAAAATTCTTTCTGTTTGAGTTATTTGCGAAAAATCGTCTAAAAGCGTGGTTATTTTGTTGAAAAAATGAACATATTCACTGCCAATTAACTCGAAAAGTATTGACTTAGTGAAAAAACTCTATAGAACAAAAGTTACTTAAAATTAGCCAGTTTATCCATTTCCTGATTTTCTTTGGACGAATATTTTTTCACCCCCAAGAGGGGGTGAAAACCACCCCCAGGGCAAAAGCACATATCGGCACAATATCACTTTTTTTCTTTGACTTGTTAGCTATGTTTATGCCAAATTTCATGTCAATCCAAGCGGTTCTTTAAAATTTAGAGGTTTTGCAATGTTTTACCGTTAAAGAACGGACTAATTTTATAGTGAATTTAATTATTATATAAAATAATATGTGTAATAAATGTATAAAAATACAATTTGAGTATATTTTGAAAGCAATAATACATATTATACAATATTAATAATGAATCAGTAGAAACGATTATATTTAAATTTGGCAAATTACAACTCCACTCGACCAGCGCACGACCACACAACTCGAAACACAAGTACGCAAATACGGTTGCGTGAAGCGTGGCGCAAAGCCGTGGAATTTACGAGACTCGCTCGGTCTGTAGATCCAAGTAAAGTTCATCAGTAAAAAGTATCTTTATCATGTACCTATGTATTATTTATTTTACAATATTGGAAAATTGTTATTTAAAATGTGGTTTGGAATAAAAAAGTCTATTCTGATATATGAAATTACATCCTTCTAATGGAAAAAAATATTTGACGAATTTTCTCAAATTATGGATACCAACATCATTTTCATTTATAACTCTTGTATTTTTAATTTGACGAAGAAAAGTTATTCTTCATAAAAATCTCTTCTTGGTCTAAGATTTGTGATGCAACCATCATGAATCAAATTTTGTTAATTTTATATGAGGTATGTAAAAAAATATGAATTTCGAGTAAAGTATCTTTATAGTTCACAACATTTAAATTAGAATGATATACTTGCACATTAAAACATAATTTTTAATTCTAAACAGCTTTTGGTGATAGCAATTTTCTATATTATGAATTTAAATACGTATATAAACAAAGTTTTCGTTATGATAATGCTCGCATTTTCAGCTTGTTCTTAATAAAATCCAATAGCAGTGATGAGTAATCTCAGGTATACATACCATACGACAGACCATCTGCTGTCCTTGCAAACAGCAGAGATGGGTGGCAAATTTTGGTTGATCGCACAACGCTGTAGTACTTAGAGATGCATCAAGTCAAACTAATTTGATTTTATTCAACAAACTTGACTTGACTTGAAAACCAATCTTTTTTTTTAAGTTTGACTTGATTGAGTTCGAAATCTTTAGGTTTGACTTGAGATCAAACTTCTTTAAACAGTTTGAAGTTTGAATAGAACATTGCGCAACGTGTTTATTTCCAATTTTAATTGAGAGGGTACGGACTTTTGTTTTTTTCTTTGGATAGATTTTGTTTGGATAGATCTGAATATGTACTCTGCTACTTCGGAAATTAGTTCTGTAGTTCATATTAAGAAGTCTATGCTTGGTTTGTTTATTACGTTCGTTTTGAAGTGTGTGCTTTGTGAAATAGTATCTGAACCTAAATATTTTTCGGCTCAGAATAACTGCCACAACAAATTGTGTCTGATTTTGAAGGTATTCCCGCTGCAAAATTCTGTAGTCGAAGCAGAATTATTAATTAAGAAAAATAAATATACTGAGTTATTTGATGTTGCGGTAGGTGATTTCAATCAAAACAATGAAAATTGCAAAGTGTATACGTGTATTATGTGAAAATAAAGAACAGCGTTATAAAATGACAAATAGCGAACTAATTATGCTTTAAAATGACATTGCAAAACCGCAAAAGATTCATTAAACCTACTCTATCAAAAATATAATATTTTGTTCTTTCTTCATAAATTTTTGTTAAAGTAGATTAAATTAAAATTGGTATGATAAAAAAACTATCCAACGAATTATTTGCTTTTATCTAGTAACACTCAAATAAAAATATAAATAAGTGATATCTATCGATAAAACTAAACTTGCCAGCAAGCAATTCTAAGCGTACAGGAATCATTTTCAAGAAATTTACGACCCTATTTTTGACTTTAATCGCTCCTGTATCAAGTTACTTTTATATGACACTCATTGTATTACTTACTAATTTTGTTATCTTAATTGGCAACTAACATGTATATCTCGACAAAGGTATACTAAATAAACTATTTTTCAAACTCTTTCAAACTAGTTTGACAAATAGTTTGAATTTTCAAACCTGTATGATTGACCAGTTTGACTTGACTTGAATTATTTGTCAAAAGGATTGACTTGAGTTTGACTTGAAATTAAGACAAACTCATGTCAATTTAAAACATTGGAGTCAAACTTGTGCAACTCTAGTACTACTGCGAGAGTTATGGAATTGCTCTGAACACAAAAAAAAAACAAAAATTATGATTGTCAGTAAGAACACGGTTGAAGACGAAATAATCTACGTTAAAGGAAAAGCTTTTCAAGTACCCAGATACAATTATTTGAGATGTTAGCTAAATTAACAGTGAGACCATAGACTTGAAATAAAACGAAGCATTTATCGAGATGGTCAGAAATGCCTTCAATAAGATGAAATTGATATCGTGCAATGGAAACTTAGGAATAGAACTTAGAACTAGAGTATTAAGATGCTACGTAATCACTGTCCTTTTGTGTGGAGTTAAAGCCTGTACAATTACGGACGTAACTGAAAAAACACTTGCCAGATTTGTGATGTGGTGTGGTCGAATAATGTGGAAAATCTCATGGACACAACACGTAATACACACGGAAACATTAAGAAATATGAAAAAGGGCAAAGAAATACCCAACACCATAAAGGAAAAAAAGTGAGCTACTTTTGTCAGACACTTCTTCTTCTCCGCGCGACGGAGGTCCGTAATCATCTTAGCTATTCGGATTTTAAAGACGGCTGCTCTGAAAAGTTCATTTGATGTACATCCGTACAATTCTCTCAGGTTGCGCAGCCACCATATTCGGCGTCTTCCTATGCTTCTTTTTTCTTGAATCTTTCCCTGCATAATCAATTGGAGCAAGCTGTATCTCTCTCCACGTGTAACATGTCCGAGATATTCCAATTGGATTGTTTAGATGGTACTTATTTAAGATTTTCATTTTTTATTCACCTTTCTCAGGAACTCACACGACCGTTTTTCCTAGACAAATAAAAGTGGAATGTGACTGTATATTGTAGAGTCCTTTTCGCTTTCTTTATTCATCGTTTCTTGTCTTATAAATTGTAAAAGTCAGGGATTAATGATGATACCTGAAAAAAGTTCAAACAAGAAAACTTTTCAGATTTAAATAATTATTATGTGAGTCAAGATTTTGATAAGCATCAGGGACAACTATTTAAACTAAAAAGGGACCTACACCAGAACATGTATGTCATACTATACTCATACCTAAAAGAAAGATATCTCCAGGTAAAATATGAAGACGAGATAACTGGTCTACATCTCATAAAGGCAGGCGTTCCTCAAGGTAGCGTTCTTGGGCCGATCCTGTATCTACTATTTACCTCCGATTTGCCTACGGACAATAAAGTAAATACAGCTACATTTGCAGACGATACCGCAATAATGGCGGTACATTCAGATCCCGTTGTCGCAGCAGAACAACTCCAAAAAAACTTAAATAAAGTCGAGAAATGTACTAAGAAATGTGTAACGTTACAAACGTCACAACTTTGATATTTTATTTTTAAATAATTATTTTACTTTATTTTCTTTAATATTTCATTACTAATAATTGTCTTCTATTTGTTTTACCTCTTTTCTTCCTTAAAAATTCGTTGGCGCTCTCTTTTATTATCCTCTTTTATTACCTTCTTTTATTATCTTCTATTTATATCTCTTTTCATCTAAGATCTAAATCATCATACTGAACGTACCCGGTATATTCTTACTCTGTGAGTATCTGTCTTAATACGAAACATGCCTAAGTTCCTACAGTTCACGCTGTCATTTTAATTTTTAAAATGGTGGTGGTGGTAATTTTATAAAAGGCAATTACAGAGCTGATAATAGCTATCTATTTTCAGACTTAACATTCTCTTGGGGTAAGAATACATATTATCATATTTTCATAACATTGCATCTAGCAGAGTTTTTCTAATATTTTTTTATATCTAACCTAACCTCCCATCTAAAAGCATGGTTTCTGATATTTTAGTTTTAAATATATCTTTTTAATTTACATGTATGCACGTTAGGGTGGAACAAAAGGATAGGAAAAATTTTTTTCAAAGAACTTTCTAATAGCACTCGAAAGTTGCCTTTTCATGTCTACAATAAAACTACAAAATATTTTTGTTCTAGGTTTACATCTTGAGGTGCCGCAAGAGCATTGAAAAGATAGGTTTTTAACAAAAAAAACACAGAAATTTTCAAATATTTTATATATTTAACCTGGTGCCATAGCTAACATTTCTTAGTCAAATATTGTTTATAATAATAGTTAACATTGCTATCATTGGTATATGTAAAACTTACTATAAAATTTCTTTAGTTACATTTCTTGATACTCAAAACATTGTTTTTTTGTCTCAAACCTGGGCATAATCTTTTGGGAAGCAATATTTGCTCTACCAAAGCCATTTCTTGCTTCTAGACCACAGACACTAAGAGAGGAGTCAGTCACATGCTTCATGACTCTTTTCACTGCCTGTGTATGACAGGGAAAACACTGAAAATCCACACACTGCACCTGACAAGGGGCTCTTGTTTCACTTATATACTTTAAGTCCTCGTCAGTTATTGTTTTGTCATGGGAGGTTCAGTAATTCCTTCTCCCGTCCAGTTAATTATATCAAATGTAGTCATTGGCATTAAAGTTAAGCTTCGGGACAACAAAGTTCCTTACACCATTTATAAGTTCCGATCTTGCCTTCAAAATTCGCCGTAGACCTAGCTCTCTTCTCTCTTATGTGTTTTCTCTTGACACATAACATGGAGAGAAGCATGTTTTTTGGATAAGAGAAGCAATAATTCCTTTGAATTACTGGATCAGTTATTTGGAGATGTTCCTCACAAAGATAACGTGAAAATTTGATGACATATTTTGATCCATTTACACAAGATGGTTTTAGTCTGATATGAGAAAAGACTGGGGCATACACCTTCATCACATAAACAGTTAAAGTTTTCAGATTATCTGAAGGATTCTCTGTTGCAACATATAACCGAATAATGTGACTGGCCAACGTAAGCCATCGTGAATGAGCTAATTTCCCAGGGCATTTTAAAGAAAGATCAGAAGGACATACACCACTGGAGATTGCTTTGCACATTATAAGTAATTATTTTCGATCTGTGCTTAGATCATCCTTAATCTCTAGAATAAGGAGGTTATTTTGTATGGGAACGAAATTTACCACAGGAAGCTGGTTACAGATTTCAAGTTCCTTGCTTAAAACCTCTTCAAATTCATTAGGGTTTTTAGTTTTCCCATCCAATGTACAAAAAAAAAAGACTCAAATGCAATTCATTGGTATGGAACAAACAAATCAGCCACTGCAGCGTCTTATTTGGGATTTTTTCTATTAAAGCAATTACACCATTGTTATCACCGCTGATAGTGGCAGTTCCATCACATCCGACAGCTGTTATATTGGAAATGTTCAAAGGATTGTCATATTGAAAATGCTCCACTATGCTATCTTTTATAGCTTTACTTGTTCCGGAAGCAGGAGTTATATGCAGGTTGGTCCAGGTCCCTCTACTATTGAAATATGCTCTTCTATTATAGTCTTTTTGTAAAATTTGTGCCCTCGTTTTTCTTGATTAATTGTTTTGTCCTTTCTTTAATCAAATAATAACCCCGCGTTTTTCCATTTTAAGTGAAGCTAATTTCTGTGGCTTTTGTACGGTTTTTGAACCGTGCTCGACGTATTTTCATCCTGTGAGTTACCTTACTTTTATTATCTTCCATAATAATGCCAAGATCTTGTACAGTATTGGTGATTGCTGCTGCTATTCTGTCTGAGACACCAGTCCTGTCACAAATAGAAGCTACTGTTGGCAGTTCTACTCGCATTTGTTTAGTTATACTTAAGGAACTTGAGGGATTTTTGGAATAATAAATAAATTCTTGCTCGTAACTGTGATCGTGATCATCAGCATGTAACTCACCTAATATACACAGCTGTGTTTCCATCAGCTACTGATTATTGTCTGTAATTCAAATGCTGCTGTACTAGTTTTTGCCTCCTTTCCTCCCTCGTTGCCAGAACCTTTGAAACTATCTTGTCAACTCTACCAATACACATTTTCCTCACGTCTTGGCTTTCATCTGCTACTGAGAATGTTAAATTATATTAAGGAATGAAATAAATATTTACTACTGAATATTTCTTTAAATGTGGAATTCTAGTTCAAACTTTGTCAGTTTTAGTAAAAATAAAAATTTGATTTTTGTAAGTTAAAACTCAAACTATATTTAATGGGTAGTTTTAGAGTGTGAATTTATCATTTAAAATAGGAAATTAAGACATTACAACAGCTATTTTTGACCAATATAAAATCATCAAAATTCGCAAAATTTAACTAAAAATTCTAATTTTTAACCCGTTTGCGGCACCTCTAAAAATATTTTGTTTTGAAAAATATTTTATTTGTGGCTTAACAATGGCTATAGGCAACTTTCTATCACTATTACACTTTGAAATTATAAAAACATTTTTTTCGTTCCACCCTAATGCACGTTTAGTAATCAAATTTTAACTATTCTTCTCATCTTAATTCCATTTAGTTTACCATTCTTAAGTTAAGAAACACTAACTGTAAACGTAATTGTAATATTCATGTAGAGTAAATATTTATTGAAATATTTCTCTTAGCGCTATTGTAAATTTCAACAAATGTATTTATGGTCTGTTTTTTCTTTGACTGATTGCACAATAAACAAACAATAAAAAAAATATTTATTATTATTTTAAAAATTTTTGTATATGGGACTTCTCTCTCTTCTTTAACCCTTAAACGCCCAACCTTTTTTAGGTTCCATGTACGCCCAAGGGTGGATAAAAAATGTCCACCTCGAAAATAGCTAATATTATATTTATTGATAGTTGTTGCAAATGGATTAAACTTAAGAATCTTCTGCTTACTAAACAGAGCATCTTCTAAAATATTAATATAAACAATTTACAAACCTTACAAAAAAATTACGATGTACATCAAAATTAACATACCAGTAAAAGCCAGTAATTCAGATTTGCCGGTTTTCTCCACATTCTTCCATTCAGAATCCTCAATGGTGGATAATTATGTCGATTATGTAATAAGACGTCGATAATTATATGGATTACGTTCGTACCAATGAGAAACTATATAGAAACCTTTAGTAACAAGCTTTACCAAGGGTGTACTTTTTGTGCCCACCCATATTTAACTTAAGATATTACTTTTATTTTCAAAAATATCGGTAGAACCAAATTAACATTCGATAAAGGGCTGTATTTTTAACAATAAATAATTTTTGAAAAATTTTTGAACACGTAATAAATATGTTACAAGGAAATACGCATTAGGTGGACATTTTTTACCCACCCTTGGGCGTTTAAGGGTTAAGAGATGTCGCTGCAGCGTCATAACAGTGGATTTTAAACTATTTTTGAAATTTCACTTAAATTGACAGTTTGGTTTCGTTTGACTTCAGAGGTGTGCACGCAGCTCCACTGAGGACGCCGTAAGACAGAAACAGCTATCTGGAGAATGTGTATCGCCTCTGAATCGAAAGGAAACATAAACAGTTACTTCTTTTTCGGTAACGGAAAACATCAACGCGAGAGTTGGTACAGCTTGTCAAATATACGGTGACACATGATGATTTTGACCACTTGCGTAGAAAAATAAGTAGGAACACAATCGGTGGGTCATGTTAATATCAATGCGGCAGCCAAGTATCACCGTATATTTGACAAACTGTAAAAATAACGAGAGAGTGAACTGCGTAATGAGATGTCATGGTATTGTTACAAATTTGAATTTTCTATGATCTTTTAGGCACTAATGTTTAATTTTAGTTCACTTTATTTATTTTTATTAACTTACATTTAAACAAATGAAAAACACTGAATTTATATCCTTTATTTTACAAACTACGATATCTAATTTATTTATTACAGTAAATCTAATAATTACTCTAATTACAAATTTAAAAATATACCGCGTCCGTTACATATTAAAGTACATCGACGTTTTCAAATTCTCAACTGCCTTGATAATTACAAAAACCTACTATTTATACAACATTCAATGTTTTAGAAATAAATAACATCTCGAATAGTATTTACAAGAAACAAGAGAGAATTTACTTCAAAAATCGAGATGGGATAGAGCATCATAAATCATAAAAAAGGTTACTTGGTTAACAACTCGCGTATGTTAGGCCGGGAGCTGAAAACAGCACAGTATAGACGATAGGAACGGAAATGATTATTTATTTGTATAATCATATGCTACCTTGATAGCACCAGTCGTCTTAAAGATAAATATGTAAGTTACCACAAGAGTATAGCATTAGAATTAAAAACAAGGCTATTAAGATGGCGTTTAGGCATTGACGTTGAAAAATCCCACTCAAATTAAAATAGTACAAAAGGTGGTGATAGCGTAGGATGTACAGCTGGTTCCAAAAATAACTGACACGACTCTTAAAGCGTATTTTGTAGAAAATTGAGCAGTGTATTTTGAAGGATAAATACTTATTATTTACATGCTGTCACTGTCACTGCTAAATCTTAAAATTTGTAAGATAACTTATTCTGTTCAACGTCAAAAAATGGCTGGTTGTTTGTTTATTTTATTATTTGTTTGTCATAATAAATATAATAGGTTTGTTCTAGCATCAGTTTCAAATGGTCTGGAATCATTAGCGAATAGTGGACCAGCGCGAGTAGAGGGGATAGCACTGGTGATTTTATTATGTTCTCTCACTGACCAACTGTTTGCTGACGGTTTCTGACTGGTTTGACTGTTTGCTAGAACAAACCTGATATAATGTCAGATCAATCATACACTGCTCAAAATAATCAAATCTTACCAAGAGCCGTATCAGTTTTTTTAGGAACCAGCTGTACTGTATACAGTACTAGTATAAGATACGATATAAGGTCGATTCGCATCGATCTCTTTAATGGATAAAATTTATTGGATATGTAATTTGGCATGTTAACAATTACAAAAAAAAGGGTGGCCCGATCTAATCTTGTTCTAACTATAATTAACTAATAATTAGAAAATCACATTTTTTTATAAATAAAAAAAATCGACCCGGGCAGATATTATTTAAGATTCTTTAGGCTATTCTAAATAAAAAAAAGTATTTTTAAATTTCTCTCTAAAGTTGATCATTTTCGAGTTATAAACAATTTAAAACTAAAAAAAAAGAAAGATGAAGATTTTAACGGCTCAAAAACATAAGTAAAAAATATCATTTTTGAAATTAAGTTGATTGATTAAGTTAAATTGATAAGTCTTTTGGACTTATTTCATTTTGAAACATTGTTTTTTTAGTTGTTGCCCGTCTCCCCATAAGAAACCTTCCTCATTAACAATTAAAAAAATGTGTTTTAGAATAAAACATGGCTAAAATTCTTATCGAGACCTGATAGAAAAAGGTTTGAACTTGAATAAATTAATGTACTTGACGATTACAAAATAGTTATTTTCCTAACTAGTGCGGAAAGTGATATTTTCACGCACGAGACTGCCGTTGACCCGAACGACGCGATAGCGGAGTTCGCGCAAGCAGTCGAGTGCGGGGAAGACACTTTCCGCATGAGTTAGGAACAATATTTTTCTACGGCCGTACGTTTGGAAAAAGTCACAAAAAATAGAGTTATATCAATTTTTATTTAGAAGTGAAAATACACAAATTAATTCTTTGAAAAGGTTGTCAAAACCAAACTTTCAATATAATGGGTTACCATGACGACGATATTGGTTTCCATGATGACGATTCAAAACCATTGTAATTGTCTGCTGATCTGACTTTTAAATATTATGTCAAAATAATTTTATTTCATCGAATTATCAGTAGTAATTGCACAAGAGTTCTAAAATTCTATATTAATTTTAGAGATCGAGTGCAATTTGTTGCGATTATTTCATGAATAAAACTGTTCAAAACAAATTTACTGTAATTTATTTATGTAGGTACAAATTAGTACAATTAAACACACAGTTGTTATAAATATTTGACGGTTGAAAGTCATCATTTTATAATTTTTAAAACATTAATTGTCATTAATGTCACTGAATATATTTTTCCATAGCAACGAAGGGCATCTGACGTAATATACTTGACGACGGGAAATTATCAAAAATTATCAGTTTAATTTTTACTTCTGTAGCTTTCTATTGGTCAAAATCTCCTATGAATGAAATAATCGCCCTAATTTCATTAAAACATGAACACAATAAGATAAAAATAATAAATGATGGTTTTGCTTGTTTTCGATTCAGAGGGTTGCACACCAGCTAGACAGGCACTGTTTCTACCCTTTCAGGCGTCATCAGTAGCTTTCGAAAGTGTGCCCACCTCTGAACCGAAAAACAGCTCCACCATCATTTTAAAGGGAATCTGAAAAATAATTCAAATTTCCCATCAGACGCGATACAGCGACATCTACTAAAAAATTGAAGAACCTCAGATGCAGAATCCACCAATTTAATAAATTAAAATGGTAGAGAGTATTTTAAAACTGAGATTTTTCGTGTTTGAAAGTTCTAACTGGTACATCCTTAATCTGCGACTTTTTCAATTAATAAGACAGCAGACGACGAATATAGAAAATGAAAGGGAAACGATCACATTTCGCTTTCATTCGTCTAGGAAAAACGGACAGCAGAGGAACTTTCAGTACTCAAATCCGAGTAAAGGAAATAAAAATAATAAATGATGGTTTTGCTTGTTTCGATTCAGAGGGTTGCACACTAGCTAGACAGGCACTGTTTCTACCCTTTCAGGCGTCATCAGTAGCTTTCGAAAGTGTGCCCACCTCTGAACCGAAAAAGAGCTCCAACATCATTTTAAAGGGAATCTGAAAAATAATTCAAATTTCCCATCAGACGCGATACAGCGACATCTACTAAAAAATTGAAGAATCTCAGATGCAGAATCCACCAGTTTAATAAATTAAAATGGTAGATAGTAGTAAATGATGGTGGAGCTGTTTTTCGGTTCAGAGGTGGGCACACTTTCGAAAGCTACTGATGACGCCTGAAAGGGTAGAAACAGTGCCTGTCTAGCTGGTGTGCAACCCTCTGAATCGAAAACAAGCAAAACCGTCATTTATTATTTTTATTTCCTTTACTCAGATTTGAGTACTGAAAGTTCCTCTGCTATCCGTTTTTCCTAGACGAATGAAAGCGAAATGTGATCGTTTCCCTTTCGTTTTCTATATTCGTCGTCTGCTGTCTTATTAATTGAAAAAGTCGCAGATTAAGGATGTACCAGTAAGAACTTTCAAACACGAAAAATCTCAGTTTTAAAATACTATCTACCATTTTAATTTATTAAATTGGTGGATTCTGCATCTCAGATTCTTCAATTTTTTAGTAGATGTCGCTGTATCGCGTCTGATGGGAAATTTGAATTATTTTTCAGATTCCCTTTAAAATGATGGTGAAGCTGTTTTTCGGTTCAGAGGTGGGCACACTTTCGAAAGCTACTGATGACGCCTGAAAGGGTAGAAACAGTGCCTGTCTAGCTGGTGTGCAACCCTCTGAATCGAAAACAAGCAAAACCATCATTTATTATTTTTATTTCCTTTACTCGGATTTGAGTACTGAAAGTTCCTCTGCTGTCCGTTTTTCCTAGACGAATGAAAGCGAAATGTGATCGTTTCCCTTTCGTTTTCTATATTCGTCGTCTGCTATCTTATTAATTGAAAAAGTCGCAGATTAAGGATGTACCAGTAAGAACTTTCAAACACGAAAAATCTCAGTTATAAAATACTATCTACCATTTTAATTTATTAAATTGGTGGATTCTGCATCTGAGATTCTTCAATTTTTTACAATAAGATAAGTTTGAAATAAATTTATAAATAATATCTAAATGTTAGTTTATTGCATGTATTATAATCTATTTTAATGCCATATTACAAGGTATTTTACTTTCCCGCACGCCGTGCGGGAAAATTTACTTTCACGCACGCCGTGCGGGAAAGTGCAACTTTCGGAAACGAAATGCGTGCGCAGAAGTGTCTCTTTTAGCACGGCCGTAGAAAAATGATATTTTTTACTTGTGTTTTTGACCCTTGAAAATTATCATCTTTCGTTATTATTTCATTTTTAAATTGTATATAACTCGAAAACAATCAACTTTAGAGAAAAATTAGAAAAGACCTTTTTTGTTAAGAATGATCCAAAAAATCTGAAATAATATCTGCCAGGGTCGAAAAAGTTCTCTTAAAATTCATAAAAAAAATGTCAATTTTTAATTAATAATTAATTATAGTTAGAACAACATTAGATCGGGCAACCCTTGTTTTTTGTAATTTTTAACATGCTAAATTACATATCTAATAATTTTTATCGGATCCTCTATCGGATATCGGATCCTCTACTATACTGAATTTTCTCTTTTTTCCAAATACATCCAATTAATCTAGTTACTCGATTACGAATAGATGTGTATTTTTACATGATTTTCTTCTTCTTAAGGTGCCTATCCGTTCCAGATGTTGGCGATCAGCATGGCTATCCTAACTTTGCTTGCTGCTATTCTGAATAATCCGGTTGTCGATGTATTAAACCACTTTCTCAGGTTTTGAAGCCAAGATATTCTTCTTCTCCCAGGATTCTTCTTCCCACAGAATCTTCCCAAATACGTTGCCTTGATGAATGAGTTGCAACAAGCCATACCTCTGTTCATTCCTCATAACACGGCCAAGATATTCTACTTTGCGCTTTTTGATTGTGTTAATAATTTCGCATTCCTTGCCCATTCTACGTAGAACCTCAACATTAGTCACACGATCCACCCACGAAATTCTCAAAATGCGCCTGTAAGACCACATTTCGAATGCCTTGAGTTGTTTCAAAGAAGCCTCGGAAAGTGTCCAAGCCTCTACTCCGTATAATAACGTAGAAAATACATAGCATCTGATGATAGAGATTTTGGTAGCGAGAGGTAAATCGTGGCTTCTGAAAAGAGACTTCATCATTATGAACGCTGATCTCGCTTTTCCTATGCGTTGTTTTATTTCACTTGAGTGGTCCCACTGGCTGTTTATGTTGGTACCAAGGTATGTGTAGCTGTCGACCCTGTCAATTAGTTGTTGGTTAACCAAAAGCTGTGTATTTAATATTTCGCGCTTACTGACTACCATGTACTTTGTTTTTTTCGTATTGAGATTAAGTCCGTATTCTCTACTTATATCTGACATGCGCGACATTATTCTCTGCAAACCATCTAGACTGTCTGCAAAAACTACAGCGTCGTCGGCATATCTAATGTTGTTCAGACGCACTCCATTGACTAATACGCCTTCCTGTAGTTCTCTCAGCGCTTGCTCGAAGATACATTCAGAGTATATATTAAACAGCACCGGGGACAGGATGCATCCTTGCCTCACTCCGCTATCTATGGAGACTGCTTCTGTCAATTGGTCATCCACTTTAATATTGGCAGTTTGGTTGTAATACAAATTATATATGATTCTCAAGTCTCTCTCATCTACTCCCGCTTCTTTCAAGATGTTTATGAATTTATCATGTTTTACTCTATCAAACGCCTTTTTGTATTACATGACTTTAACGTGGTTAAATTCATCATCATTTTAACAGCGATAATGAGAAGAATGTCTTTTACTGGTAAGTATCCATTATACAGTGCGTCCATAAAGTAACGCATAAATTCATTATTTCGTAAACCGGCGACTTTAAAGAAAAATCCTGAAACAGGTCGATTTTTATTTTTAATTTCCGATTTTTTGGCATATATATCATACTAGTAACGTCATCCATCTGGGCGTGATGACGTAACCGATGATTTTTTTGAATAAGAATAGAAGTCATGTGATAGTTCATTTGAAAGGGTATTAAATTCTCTATTCACTAATGTAAACATTAACATAATTATTTATACAGGGTGTTCAAAAAAACATGTTTTAAATTAAAATAATTGAGACAAAAAGAAGAATGTATGTAATTTATTTAATTCAAAATGCGTTTTACTACTGTCAGAAAACAAAAAAAAAATATTTGACAAATAAACATTGATTTTCGCTTAAACGAAATGTTCAAACTGGCAAGAGGCAGGTGGGTGGCAGCTTTAACATTGAATTTAAGCGAAAAACAATATTTATTCGTCAAATAAACATTTTTTTCCTGTTTTCTGACAACATTAAAACGTATTTTGAATTAGATAAATTACATATATTCTTCTTTTTGTCTCAATTATTTTAATTAAAAAAATGTTTTTTTGAACACCTTGTATAAATAATTATGTTAATGTTTATATTAGGGAATAGAGAATTGAATACTCTTTCAAATTAGCTATCACATGACCCCTATTCTCTTAAAAAAAAATCATCGATTACGTCATCACGCTCAAATGGATGACGTCACTAGTATGATATATATGCCAAAAAATCGGAAATTAAAAATAAAAATCGACCTATTTCAGGATTTTTCTTTAAAGTCGCCGGTTTATGAAATAATGAATTTATGCGTTACTTTATGGACGCACGGTATTAGTAAGTCGACGTTTAATTTAACTTAAATCGTAAAATAAATATACAGGGTGTAACAAAAATACAGGTCATAAATTAAATCACATATTCTGTGACCAAAAACAATTCGAATGAACCTAACTTACCTTAGTCCAAATATGCACATAAAAAAAGTTATCGCCCTTTGAAGTTACAAAATGAAAATCGATTTTTTCGAATATATCGAAAACTATTAGAGATTTTTTATTGAAAATGGATATGTGGCATCCTTATGGCAGGAGCATCTTAAAGAAAAATTATAGTGAAATTTGTGCTCCCCTTAAAAATTTTATGGGGGTTTTGTTCCCTTAAACCCCCCCCCCCCCCCCAAACTTTTCTGTACGTTCCAATTAAATTATTATTGTGGAACCATTAGTTGAAGTCAATATTTTTAAAACTTTTTTGGCTCTTATTATTTTTTCGATAAGGCAGTTTTTATCGAGTTGCGGCTTCTTTTTTAATATGTTTACATAAAAATTTTATGGGTGTTTTGTTCCTTTAAACCTCCCAAATGTTTGTGCATGCTGCAACTGAACTATTACTGCGACACCATTAGTTAAACAAAATATTTTTAAAACTTTTTTGCCTCTTTGCATTTTTTCGAGAAGGCAACTTTTATCGAGATATGGCTTCTTTTTTAATACGATTCAAAATATACCTAAAAATGTAAATCATACATAAATTTTCATATTATTACCAAGTCTCCATAATCGTACTTAACCATATACAAATATGTGGTGGATTTGACAAATATTCAAAATATCTCGAATAGTTTTCGATATATTGGAAAAAATCTATTTTCATTTTGTAACTTCAAAGGGTTGTAACTTTTTTATATGCACATTTTTACTAAGGTAAGTTAGGTTCAATCAAACTATTTTTGGTCCCAGAATATGTGAATAAATTTATGACCTGTATTTTCGTTACACCCTGTATTATTGTAGTTAAACCTTAAATACCACATCTCTTAAAGGAACATTAAAAATTTCATCAAATAGCTTAAAGTAAATATCATTATATTAAATTCCTTAGTCTTATGTATGTTTGTAAGCTCTTAGCTAATAAAAGTCAAATAATTATGACACATTTTAGAACTTCTATTGTTAATGCGGTATAAAAGATCCCAAACCTGATTTTGAAAGAAAACCAACTTTAGGTGTAATTCATTAAGGAAGAAATTAATTAATTACCGACACTGCTTTTACTTTAGCTTCGGGCACTCAAATAAATTACAGAAATAATAAAAGACTCTCAGTAAAATCGAAAAGGTGTTACCTTGTACAGACTCACTTTGAATTCTTAACCAACAAACAATGAAAAATCAGAAATAATAAAGGTAAACTTTAAGTCTGTTATAAAAAAAAACATCAAAAGTTTGACTATAATTTTTGGGTAAAGGATAAAAATATATTTTCTGCTTTTATGCAATCGCAAAAATATTGCATATTATTTTCTTTTTGGAAATAGTTTTTTGTGATATAAATGTTATATAACCTATAAGACGTAAGTATTTTACCCATTGTAGTTATAAATATTATCTTAAAGTAATGTTCTTTGTAGGAAGCTCGTAAGATGGCATGTGCCCTGCCGAAAGTACTTAGCTGATTTTACTAACTAATTTTACACACTATCAAAGTTTTTAAGAGCATAATATACCTGTTGCTAGTTTGACCTATATTCCTTATTTTAGCTCTGTTTCCGCCAGGTATGTTAACACTGCTCTTACATATGCTTTCTATATCCGGATTCTGCTCTCTACGCCCATATATTTGTCCCTCCATGTGGTATTCCTTAAGTATCCCGATATTCTGGCTGATTTGCTAACTTCTTTTTCACTTCAACTGCAGTATATTTATCGTACGATAAATCTACTCCGAGGTAGTTGAAATTCAAATCATTAGTTTACACCTGATGAGGCTCTTGGCTCTAACCATTGACTGGATCTTTTAGTTGAACATTAACGTGTTTAACTTAGGTACTGTCATATTGAATCTGTAAAGTAGGAGCTGGATGTCATATTTATTTTCTGCTACGATTATTGCATCATGCGCATACCACAGGATATGTCTGCTTCTTTTAGTGCTGATTCCACTAATGAAGGTTGACTATAACCATTGGTAATTCGTCTCTATCTTCTCCTTTTCTTAAAAGTGTATGTGTGTTGAACCTGGACCCCCGACCGACTTTCAGCATCATATAGATTTTGATCCCTGGACTATCCACTACTTAGTCTCAAATTTTCAATCAAATCGATCTATTCTGTAAAAATTGCTAGGTGAAAACCTTAGATTCCTGGACTATGATGAGGATGACAGCAGATCAAATTTTGCTAAATTTGGATTTCTCTTGTACTTCGGTTATTGAAACAAATTATTATTTCCTGTTTAGCATTATTGACTAAATATTTATACATCTCCTTTTGATAATCGACTACAGATTCCTGTATACATTATTACATTTTGTACAGTAGTGCAGTAATTGTGCACCTCCATTGTGTCAATATTGGAACGAAAATACATTAATCAATTAACTTTCCTACTTGCTATAAACGGGCCTATGGCGCCAAAAACAATTCGTCTGTTTATGTTTCGTTAAAATCTAGTAAACAGGATACTGTTTATCCAAACTGCAATAAATTAACACATGTTTTAATAGGTTGGGCTTTATTGGTGTAAGGGATGGAATCTCTAAAATTTATGTTTATTTATGTTACGGAATGTTGATCTGCAATAATGTGTTTATAATTTAAGTAAATAAATTGAGTTAAATACAAAATTATAATGATAGAAACAACATATTCATTAAACTTTAAAAACTAAATACAATATATTGTGAAGTAAAAAGTGTTGGTAGGGGAGCCCAAGCAGGGATTTTTGCAGTAACTCGAGCGCGTCAGATTATCATATGGGGAGAAACCTGGTACCCTGTAGATGTACCTCTACCATATTTATATTGGCTCTAAACACAGGGGAGTTCGTTAAGTGGGGGCCGAAAAAAAATCTATCCTTAAAAAAACCTCGAAATCGTCAAATTAAGATAAGGTAAGTTAAGTACATGCAAAACAGTGTATATGTAAAAAAATCTGACGATTTGAGCGGGGCGTAAGGAAATGGGTGAGTCCCCTAGTTTCATAAGAAAAAAGCGAATGTTGTTCTGAAGCTATTTTCTTGTGGCATTTTTATAATAAATTACTTTTAATGGGAAATAAGCCACAATTTTACCAAAAAAAAAATGATTTTATTAACGTTTCGAAGCCCAAATCGGGTTTCGTTGTCAAAATACAAAATACTACTAAAATAAACAAAAATGTTGTTGCTAATTAAAAAAAAATCTTCTAATATTTTATTTAATCTGACTCATTTATATTGGCAATTCAGACGTATATTATACATTTTAAAGTAGAATACTTTAAAATGATATCGCCAATATTTATGATTGCGTTCCTGGGACGACTTTACTAAAAGATAGTTCATTCGATTACATGAAATCAGTCACAACTCAAAAATATCCGTCACAAAAAAAATCATAGCATGTGATCTGTCTTTAAAAAGACAACCAAATGCAACGATGACAGTAAAATTCTCGCATTAGAGATTCCATAGTAAATCACGAGGGAAAACCAGGAAAAAAACTCGTGATACTATCTCGACATCGTAAGTATTTGGTCTTACATTTAATTTACCTTTAAAGAACTAATACTAAATTCTGACTTTAATATGTTTAAATAATAATAATAATAATAATAATAATAATATATAAATAATATATAAATAATATATAATAATAATATATAAATATATAATAAGTAATAATAAAATATAAAATTTGTACTAACTCGATATGTTATTGACTTACTAATCGTGGTATTTTCTTTCTATTGACTTCCTCTTTCAGTATGGGTAACCACATCCTATTGCATTCTACCGAGGAATTTGCGACACAATTGGTTTCATTTAGCATAATTAGAGCCGCTTCTTTGATTTTTCTCTTTTAACTATCTGAATATGTCTGAATTGCAAATATAAATGAGTCAGATTAAATAAAATATTAAAAGAATTTTTTTTACTTAGCAACAACCTTTTTGTTTATTTTAGTAGTATTTTGTATTTTGACAACGAAACCCGATTTGGGCTTCGAAACGTTAATAAAATCATTTTTTTGGTAAAATTGTGGCTTATTTCCCATTAAAAGTAATTTATTATAAAAAAGTGAATATATCGCGAAATGAACGATAGATCTAAAAACTAAAAAATAAGTGCTCAATATTTGTCAAAAATCTATCCCACGGAGAGGAATGGGGAGTAAATTTAAAATTTTAAATACTATATATATATACATTAGCACTTCGAGCCAAGCAGGCTCATGGCTTGGTTTACAATCTTCCTCCATTCTTGCTTGTTCTTCGCTTTTTCTTTCCAATTGGTTGCATTGAGATACTTCAGGTCATCATTAACTTCATGGCTTCCTTTTCTCTTTTTACCACCAATTGTAGCGCTTAACATGATTTTAGGCATTCTAACTTGGGCCATTCTTTGGACATGTCCTAACCATCTAAGTCTTTGTGACCTTACAACTGCAATTATATTAGGCTCCTTATACAATTCTTCTAATTCCTTGTTTGTTCTTCGTGTCCACTGATTGTTGATTATTTTTCCCCCAAATATCCTTCTAAGTATTTTTCTTTCCCATACTTGTAACATTGATTGCTCGGTTTTTGTCATAGTCCAAGTTTCTGAGGCATACGTAACTATTGGTCGTATCACAGTTTTATACGTTCTTAACTTAGCTGCTTTGGATATATTTTTGCTTCTGAGTATTCTATTGAGTGCATACATGCAACGATTCCCTGACATTAGTCTTTTGTGTATTTCATCCCGGATGTTTGGTTTACTAGAAAATAAGGTCCCTAAATATTCAAATCTGTCTACCTTTTCAAATTTATACATTGTTCCTTCATTCGTTGTTATCATTAAATATTGCCCTTGTTCAAATTTTTTGTCGGTCCATTCCATATACTTAGTTTTTGTTTCATTTATATAAAGTCCTTTTTCTCGAGCTGCCTTTTCTAGTCGTTCTACTACCTCTTTTAATTGTTCCTTGCTTCTGGATAAAATTACTACATCATCCGCGAATGCCAAACATTGATGTTTTTTGTGATATATATGTCCTGATCTGTTAATATTAGCCTCTTTTATTATTATTTCCAATACTACATTAAATAGCAGTGATGACAACGGATACCCTTGTCGTACTCCTTTTTGCACTTCGAAATTTTCTGTTAGTTTGTTATTTACTTTTATTTTATTTTCTGTTTTCGTAAGTGTAAGCTTTATCATTCTTATTATTTTTGGTGAAACTTCTAGATTTTTTAACGCTTTATATATTTCTTTTCTTTTTATTCTATCAAAAGCTTGCTTAAAATCTAAGAAGAGTGCCATTGTTGGTTTATTATATTCATAGCTCTCAGCTTGTATTTCTCTTAAAGTAAAGATGTTGTCTATAGTACTTCTTCCTTTTCTAAAGCCACACTGGTATTCACCTATGCTATTGTTAAGACTTCTTGCTAGCTTGTTTTTGATGTGGACTGCTAATATCTTATATATTACATTTAATAGTGCCACGCCCCTATAATTTTGACATTCTGCTTTGTCCCCCTTTTTATAAAGAGGACATATCACTGCTTGCTTCCACTCCATTGGTAGTTCTTCCTTTTCCCATATGTTTTTTAGTAATTTGTGTATTTTGTCTGTCAGCTGCGCTCCTCCATATTTTAACATTTCCGCTGTTATAGAATCACTTCCAGGACATTTATAGTTTTTTAGATTCTTAATAATAATTTCAACTTCATTTAGGGATGGTGCTATATCTTCCGTACTGTCTCTTTGCATATTCATTATTTCGTCTGTGTATCCTTCATTATCGTGATTTATGTGTTCTTCATTTCCATCATCTGTGTCTTCTTCATTGTGATTATTTGTGTACTCCCCGTTTAACAATTCATCAAAATATTGTTTCCATCGTTTTAATATTTCTTGGTCATCAAATATCATTTTTCCTTCTTTATCTTTGTAATAAATGGGCTGTGGTTTATATTCTCTTTTTTGATTTTTAATGCCTTGATATAAATTTCTAATAAGATTATTTTTGTAATTCTCTTCAATGTCTTTCAACTTATCTTCGCAAAATTTTCTCTTTTTATTCCTTAAAATTGCGCTGGTTTTTCTTCTTTGCTCTATGTAAAGTGTTTCCGCTGTTTTTGATTTCAGTCTTAGACTTTCTAATCGTAGCTTGTTCCGTTTCTCTATTTCTAGTTTGCATTCATCGTCGAACCATGCCTTTTGTTGTTTCTTGATTGACTTGTCAGTATCATCTGCTACGGCTTTTAAAGTATTTTTAATTAAGTCCCATGTTTGTTCTACATTGTCATTTTCTGTAATAAGTTCCAGTTTCTTGTTAAGTGTCAACTGGTATACCTTTTTTTCTTCTTCTGTTTGTAACCTGACTAGCTTGTTCATCATGCGTTGTTCTCTGTTTCTGTTTCTATTTATAGGTATTATTTGGTTCATTTTTATTCCCACTATAAAGTGGTCTGAATCTATATCTGGCCCTCTATATGTACGTATATGCATTATGCTTTTTTCTACATCCTTCTCTATTAAAACATGGTCTATTTGGTTTACCGTTTAACCGTCCGGCGATCTCCAAGTACCCTTGTGTATTTCCTTTCTCTGGAAGTAGGTACTTTTTATTTCTTTTTTCTCTTGCAAAGTCGATGAGCATGTGTCCATTTTGATTCGTTGTTGGATGCAAGCTGTATTTTCCTATAGTAGGCTTAAATATGTCCTCTCTACCTATTTTGGCATTGGTATCTCCAAGGACTATTTTGAGATCATATTTGGGGATGCTTTCATATACTTGGTCCAGTAGGTTATAAAACTCTTCCTTTACCTCTATTTCTTTTTCTTCTGAAGGTGCATGAATATTTACAAATGAAATTTTTTGGAATTTTCCCTTTACCTACTCTAAGAACACTAAGTCTATCGGATATTGCTCTGAATTCTACAATTGATGCTCTAAAGTTTTTATGTATTAAAAAGCCTGTACCCAGCATTCTATTTTGCCCTCCACTATTAAAGAATAAGTAATCTTCTATTTCCTGACTGTATTGCCCTAATTGCTTTGTTTCTTGTAATGCGACGATCTGAAAACTGTATCTCTTAAGTTCAAGTACCATTTGTTTTAATTTTCCTTCTTTGTGACTTCCTCTTATATTCCATGTCGCCATACGTATTACTTCGTTTGATTTTATTGTTTTCTTTTTTGTTTCGTCTTTTCCCTCTTGTCTCCTTTTTCTTTGCCGTGTCGTCTTTATAGTATTGTTCTGTCCGTTATTGCTTATTAGTTTTTTGAGCGGTTATAATTTACTCTTTCCAACTTTTCTCTTTCTCTGTTCCATTTCCATACTTTATTATCCAAAATTAACTTTTGATATCCCACCTTAGTAATTTTCCCTTTGGCCTTCTCTTCTTTAGCAGTTGCTCTAATTTTGGATTGTATTTCTCTTTCACGTTTTGTTAGATCATCATTTATGTATATGCGGTTCGGCAGTTCTTTGAGTTTATATATGTTTTTCATTATTTCCATCTTTTCGTATTTGCTATCCAGTTCGACTAAGTATATTTTATCTCCCAATTTCCTTGCTTCATTTATTTTTACTTCTATACCAATTTCCTTGTCGATAAAATTTTTTACTGAATCTCTTAATACCTTTGGATTATTTGTAGTTATGAGGATGCCTTGTATAACTATATTTTTCCTTCTTTTGTCGCTTTCAAGGTATTGAATTCTCTCGTTGCAACTCATTATTTCTTTCTGCAAATTATTAATTTCTTTTAACATTTTTTCATTATTATTCTTCATTACTGATATTTCGTTTTTATTTTCAATCTGTTCTTTTTTGAGTTCTTTTAGTTCCTCGGAAATCTCCTTCATTTTCTTATCTTGTTCTTTTTGTTGTTTTCTTATTTCTTCTGTGTCCTCTTTAAGATTTTTTAACATAGACATAATTTGCGTTAGCATTTCTTTGTTGGAACCGTCATCTTTCTTTGAAGATCTGGTGGTTTTTTTAGATTGTTGAAAAGCATCCAAGACATATGTAGCTTTTCTTTTTCCTGATTCATCTGCTGTAGTTGAGTCATCGGAATCATACATTTTGATTACACCGCGATAGAAACTGGTATCCAGGTCGACCCTTTAAAAAATTGCCGTTTCTCACAGTGTAGCAATTTCTGTGTATTTTGAGTAATTAAAAAAATTATTATTCTATTTTTAATAATTAATTATATCAATTCTTATTGTAGTTATTTTGTAACTTTTAAAATTATTCGTTCCCACCTCTACAGGTCTACCAATATTTACAAATTTTAACAGTTTTTGTTAACTTTCGTGCTTTTAATTATTGATAATTAGTTTCAACATTAATGGAGTTTATCAAAATATAAAGCTAAATTCAATTTAAAACGGATGCTACTGTAATACTGGTTGCCTAATCTTTAGGAAGTACTCTCACAATTTGTACTTACTATTGTAGTTCCCACGTCACTGGGTTCGGTGTGAATTACTGGTTGCCTACACAGCTTCGCACAGCTAGCGCCAGAAGTTAGTTACAATTCAACCTTGCGGATAACTAACCTCTACCCACTGTTAAAAAATCACGTTATTCGTCGTCGAACAGTTTCTTTTACAACCAATAATAATTCTGAGTCTACCTTACCCGTTAAATACCACTTTCACTACAATTTTTCACCAATTTAGTTCGATATTACCCGATAACGAATTAAATATCGGAACACCTATTTTTGTGTTGTTGTCTGGACAGTGGCGTATCCAATCCCCCTTTTTTTAAATACTAATCCCGCGATATTTCGCGCAATGAACATCAGATCGAAAAACTGAAAAATACACTTATTCAATATGTTTGAAAAATCTATCGAATGGCACCAAACACGACCCCCCACGAAGGTGGGGTGGTGTACTTTAAAATTTTAAATAGGAGCCCCCATTTTTTATTGCAGATTCGGACTCCTTACGTAAAAATAAGTAACTTTTATTTATAACATTTTTTTCGAATTATGGATAAATGGCGCTATAATCGGAAAATAATCATTGTTGAAAATGAAAAATTAAATTAAAAATGGAAAGTCCCCACTAAAATGGAAAACTTTACTAAACTTTTTTTGGTTTTAGAACCTACTCTTCACAACCCAATAGGTCCCCAAAGCGCTCGAGTAACTGCACATTTTGCATACTTTCCTCCCCTACTATGTATGTATATTGCCTGTTTATAGTTTATAGTTGTAAAAATTTGGTTATGAATTGTAAAAAAAAAACAGGGCGGTATTTAATAGTTCGAGTTTATTTAGCAGCTCACAATCTCATAACCTCTTCTTCGTCCTCTTTTTAAGCAATGCTGCCTCCTCTTATAAGCAGTTCTCGTTTGAAAGATAAATGAGAAAAAACGAAAGTTGAAAACGATGTGAGATCAAGAAGGGCAAAGAGCAAAGAGCAATTAGCAAGATGCCTTAACAGCACTGTATAGCGTAACCGAACAGCAATGACATGCATCAGAAACAAGACCAGATATAGCCCAAACGCAAAGGGTGCTGGAAACAGCAGAAGTTAAAATACTCAGAGGAATTACACGAATCAAGCTGAGAGACCGAATATGGAGCGACGTGATCGACACAAAATATAATGAGCGCGAAAGTGATAGAGTAACAGTCTTCCAGAGACGCAACAACCTGCCAATGAACAAGCGAGTAAGCAAAATTGCTTATTCTCGGGAAGAATAAAATGAAAAATATAAAAATAAACATATAATTTTATAAAAGATCAGCTGCTTATTCTGATGTTGCTTTCTAATCCTGAGCAACCTGGAGATATTTTTAAAAATAGTCCACAGTACATCGTCCTATTTGAAATGTAATTACAAAAGTCTTAAAAATGGTTTGTTTGAGTGAGTCTACCACTTTCTGGAAAATTTCAGGAGTGCAGCCTAAACCTGTAGGTATAGCTCTAGGGCGGTTAGGTTTTGTCATTGCAAAACTATAAAAAATTTAATTTTAATCACAAGATTATACGTTAAAATAAAATAAATTATTTTTATCGCCAACTGTCCCTAAAGTCATTCATTATTTTACTCATTTGCCGCCATTTACGGCAGTAAAGTCACACCTTATTGTACTGAAAGAAGAATTTTAATTTACCTGCCGCGATTAATTAAATTAACTGAGATTGAATGTAAGTGGTCGATGGCAGTAATCGATTATTTATTTGAGTGAACTTAAAATTTATTTACTTTACTTATTAAAAATATTTTACAAAATTTACGTTATTATTGACTAAATTTATGTCAGAAAGTGAAATTCTGTAGTATTTTCCAATTATATTTATAAAACATAAATAAAAATTTTACAGACTTAGTAATTAGGTATTCAATATTGATAACAACTATCGATTAAACATCGAAATCGGCCATCATGCCAAAGCATTCTGTCACTGTGATTACTGTCATACGAAATTTTTATTTCGTCTAAAATTTAAAAAAATTCTCAAATGTTTTAAGTTTTTTGTTAATGCTAATATAGTATGAAATGGTAGGACGGTGATATATGTATATTTACTGATAATTTGTTAGCAAATATATTTATTTAGATTTTGTACTATTCATCAGGGAAAAAGCAACTGCGCTGCGGGAGGCTACACTTCATAAACAATGACATAACACATAACCACTACCGGTATTTTAAAATTTTGGTATCTTATTTTAAGTATTAAAATTAGTTAAATATTTAAATAAACATACGAATAAACTGTTTAAAATATATTTATTTCGTTGAAATCATAATAATATAAATATAACTTCTTACGTGCGTAAAAAGTACACACACTCTTTTTTAATTAGAAGGATGTAATTAAGTAAGGGTTAAGTACTAAATGTTAATCTTTTTTATGATTGGTGATAAAATTTTGTATGCACCACGTCAGTAAATATTCTTTATTGAACTCGTCTGTTATTCGCCTCGCTCGCTTCGTTCCCTCTGCTCATAATATCAGACTCGTTCGATAAAGAGTCACTTTACTGACTTAGTACATAAATAACTATTGTCGAACAAAAAAGAGGGCGCGATCGTAGAGTCCGACACCCAAAAGATGTTACTCTAGCGCGGAGTTTTGTTATTACAAAACTCTTAATTTTCAATTGAAAGTACATACCTATATTAAATTTAATTAATGAAAATTGTCAATCTCTTGTCCGACAAATTGACAGCCACGTTTCGTTAGTCCGACAATGTAAATATGTCAATGACGCGGGACGCAAAAGCGCGTCCAACCTGCACTCTGAAATTTTTCAGAAAGTGGTAGACTCGCTCAAACGAAGCAGTTAAAACCATTTTTAAGCCTTTTGTAATCATCTTCCAAAAATGACGATGTACTATAGACTAAAACTAATCACAGCTGGAACTGATGTACTGCAGTAAACTGTTGATGGCCGATATATTTTGTTAGGCTCTCTTTTTATTAATATTCAGTTAAATTTTGAGTTCTAAGTTGTTAAATTAATGTTTACTAAAGCAACATGTTAAATATATAAATTTCTAAGAAGTTATGTAATTGTGAATTATATTTATAAAATACTTACCAAGACCTTAGACAAAATAGCATAACTTACCTGTAAAAAAAGAAAAATTTGATTAGTTATAGTTAAATATTATTTCATATATACTGAGAAACAACAAGTACCAATATGCTCAACTAATAGTGAAAGGGAAGATCAAGGAAAGGAGAGGACTAGGAAGGAAAAAACTATCGTGGCTAAGAAACATCAGATAATGGACAGGGCTAAATGTTGAACAGCTAGTAAAAACAGCTAAAGACAGACAAGAGTTTGAAATTGTAGTAGCCAACCTCCATTGATGAGAGGGAACTTTAAGAAGAAGAAGAAATATTATTTCTATAATAAACGAGTAAATCGGTTATAAGTAAAATCTAGATGTTAAATACATTACAAAATGCTACGTTGTTCAAAAGCTACTTTTTTAATCGTTTGTGAACAATGCAAGATTACATAAATATTTGTTTAACCTATGGTCACGATATTGTGATCCGTATATCTAATCTGCTTCGACGTCTTTGCCTCCTACATTTCCCTATATGAGAAGTTTCTCGGGGCATCCCTCCGCAAAACATATCTACTCAGTTCTCCTGTGTACCATCTCTGATCAGGTTTGCGACCATTATTACAAATTCGTTTCTATCCTGGCTGACGTGTATTAGGTTATTTCCATTGGTATTCGTCCAATATCTTAGGGTAAGAACAGAACAAGTGGGTCGAGGTGAAGGTGTAGGTCGCGGTGGATGCTACTAGTTAAGTCGCGGTCGATGTCGACAGCACACAGCAAGGAGGTCACCTGCCCTATCAGTCAAGCTAGAACCACTATCAAGTGAAGTAGTTTAATGAAATTTAAATGGCAACAAGACTGTGATTTTGCGATGTTGTGTCAGTCAAGTGATGATAGTGATGCAATGTCAGCTGTAAATAATCAGATCCTCTTTCATATTTAAAAAATTTAGTGTATTTAATTACGTTAGAAATTCAAAAATAAACTGAATACAAAAAAGGGATTATATAAAAAGTATCAACTCAGATAGCGCAGGTAATGACAACTTGACTTCGAACGGACCAATCACAGGGAAGCATCCTTGTAGTCCGCGCAGTAGATATCCATGTAAAACAAACTCATTTTATTTTCAAAAGCATCGATGTAAACCTCCTGGATGGCATCGCGCTAAACCTCCACCGCGACTTACCTGCTCTGTTCCCTTCAATTCACTACAATGTGTTTGTTTTACATGGATATCGACATCGACCGCGACCTCCACCTCCACCTCCAGCGCGACCCATTTGTTCTGTTCTTACCCTTATGTTTCTCAGCTACGATTTCTTCTTACCCTTAAATATTAGTTAAGGTACTCAGTGTAGCGCTCTCAATAGTTCGGACTAGTTGTGGCTGGATGGTCATTTTCCTTAAGACTTCTGCATTGTTTGATATACTGGTCCAGCTAACTCTTAGGATACGTCTGTACTGTCACATTTCAAGTACTTACTCGCAGTTTTTAAGTCGTCCTGCTTCATCGTTCACATCTCACATACATACAGCAGGAAGAATCAAAGATTCATAAAGGAAAGAATCTCTTTGTTATTTTATAAGCTACAAAAATGTTTTATATAGTTTTTTTAGTTAGATGCGCAGTTTTTAAGGTATTCGCAAAAAACCGTTTGAAAAGTTGTTATGTTTCAATGAAAATGGCCAATTTTCAACCAGGAATAACTCAAAAAGTATTGAGTTTTCGAAAAACAATTCTAGAACAGCTTTTGCTTACTATTAGGTTTTCTAGCTTCCGTAGTTATTAAAGCAAAAAATTTTCCACCGACGAGAAGGGGTGGGAACCGCCCCCAAGACAAAAGCACACATCGGCATACGGTCGACTTTGTTTCTTGGGCTATTCCCTACTTACTGTGAAAATATCACGTAAATCGATATAGTAGGATCGAATTCGGAGCCACATACCCTCATTGACTGCCCTAATATTGTCGATAATTATTTTTGCGCTGTTTTAAATTTAGGTTTCGCGGCCAAAAACAAGAGTTTTGATTTTTGAGAAGTGAATTTTTAGTCTCTTTCTGCTACTCGATTCCGACAGAACCTTCATTACTGTATGTACCTGTTCTTCCTATTCAGCCATACTGCAATATCCGCTTATTTATTGAATTTACCGTTCAAAAGTTATGAACAATAGATTATTCACTTAAAATTCACAACTTGCTCTGTATACTATTAAAACACAGGAGGTTAAAATTTTATATATATATATATATATATATATATATATATATATATATATATATATATATATATATATATATATATATATATATATATACATCCCGCTATCATTATGTCATCTTTTCATGTTGCAGTCATTTGGCATCACTAAGAAATACTATCATTTTCGAATTTTAATTCGTGTATGTTTGTTGAGCGCATTTTTTAATGCCCTGTATCGTTCTCAGTTTTCTAAAATTTTGATTTTAAAAATTTAAATTATATACAAAAATTTTTACACTTCACAGCCATTTTGACTTCCACCACATAAAAATGTGTATTTGCGGTGTATTTGCCGTCAATCGATGTTGCCACGAGTTAAAAATATCGAGCGTTTGAGGCCAGGTAGAAAAGGTATATTATGAACTATATAAAAGGTGGGTTCTTTACCTGTTCGGCTGGTAAGGGTCCAAATATTTTACGAGTTGAATTGTGTTTATTTTATTTCATCTGTTAAATTATAATTTTCTCATAACGACTTAAAATATTTGTTTGAAAAATTAATTTTGTGTCATTCCATTTCAAATCACGCAATTTTGGAGCAAAAAAAAATTTGGACCTCCGATTTGTCTGAAAATTAGTATATAGCTTCTGCGGGACGTAAAAATAAGATTTTTAAGGTCAAAAAATCTTCTTCTTCTTTTTTTCTCAAAATGTTATTTTATTCGATTTTACAGTGATTTGGTGTTTATTTATACAAATTTCCATTTTCTCTCGTAAAGTATCAATGGAAAACATAATATTTTAATAGAAGGGACTCAAAAATGTCATTATATGGCATTATAACAAGTTACTTTGATTCAAAACAAGCTTTTGATCAAATTTTATAGTGTAGAAAACGTTAAAATACCGTTTTTTTACATTTTTCTCCATTCCCAAAATGCATCATAATCGATTTGGCTGAAAATTTGCCCACAGATAGACAAAACATAGGACTTTAAGTGGTCATAAGAATTTGAATTATATTACAATACCCAAAAAGTTACATGCAATATTATAGTCAAAAATATAGGCGTCTACTGTAAGTAAAATTAACTCGAAAATATCGACCTCACGACAAAAATTTTTAAAAAGAAATTGTAATAATTGTAAATACGATTTATTTGGAACAATTTCAGTTCCTTCCATTTTTGTCGAAAAGTTAAAAATGGCGGAGATATTGAGCAAAACAGGTTCTCCTTTAAAATCAAGATGGCCGCTAACGTAACGGAGGAATTCATTCGCGATTTTAAATTTAGGCTACTATTGACTCCCCTAAAGATCAGAAAAATAAATTTTTGTGCAGCTTGGCATTCAAGGTCAAATGCTATCCCGACTAGACTAATATATACTTTTGAGTATGATATTACTGCATGTAACTTTTTTGGTATTGTAATATAATTCAAATCCTTCTAACCACTTAAAGTCCTATCTTTTAGCTATCTGCGGGCAAATTTTTAGCCAAATCGATGATGATGTATTTTGGGAATGGAGGAAAATGTAAAAAACGGTATTTTAGCGTTTTTTACACTATAAAATTTGATCAAAATCTTGTTTTGATTCAAAATAACTTGTTATAATGCCATATAATGACATTTTTGAGTCATTTCTATTAAAATATTATGTTTTTCATTGATACTTTACGACAGAAAATGCAAATTTGTTTAAATAAACACCAAATCACTGTAAAATCGCATAAAATAACATTTTGAGAAAAAAAGAAGAAAAAGATTTTTTGACCTTAAATATCTTCTTTTTACGTCCCGCAGAAGCTATATACCAATTTTCAGACAAATCGGAGATCCAAATTTTTTTGCCTGAGTGATTTGACATGGAATGTACCTTTTACATTTTCATTTAATTTACTTACGGTTTTTGTTCAGAATTTTGAAGAAACGCTTGGTTTGACATAAAATTTGGGACACGCATAGCTAATATGTTAAAGAAAAAAAGTGATATTGTGCCGATATGTGCTTTTGATCTGGAGGTGAGTTTCGTCCGTTATCGGGGATGAAAACAAATACGTTCAAATAAGTCCGGAATTGGATAAACTGACTAATTCTAAGCAACTTCTATTTTATAGAGTTTTTCACTAAGTCAATACTTTTAGAGATATTTGCAAGTGAATATGTTCATTTTTCAACAAAAAAAAACACGTTTTTAGACGGTTTTTCGCAAATAACTCAAAAAGTAGGTACCTACTTTATTGAAAAAAAAAATAGCAAATAGCAAATATAGCTTATAGAAAAGTGAAAAAATGGTATATGTGTCAGGTCTGTAGACCCAGTAGAAGCAGAGTTATTGCTAAGCTTTGTTTTAAAACCAAGAGGAGTACGTAAACTAACCCTAATAGCACACGACGTCCTCTGGACGTCCAAAATAGGTCCATTTTTGGTCCTAACGTCCATGGACTATAAATGGACGTTCTTTGGACGTCCGGCGTTGGACGTCCTTCGGTGGACTAAATATGTACGTCCTTCGGACGTCCGACGTTGGACGTCCTTCGGTGGACTAAATATGTACGTCCTTCGGACGTCCGATGTTGGACGTTCTTCGGGTGGAATAAATATGAACGTCCTTTGGACGTCCGTACTGGACGAAATACGGACGTTTGCTGATCGTCCATATTCGACATATTATACGAATTACGGGATAAAATAGCAAAATAATTCAATAAAATATTAACTTAATTATGTTAATAAAATAGTTTACATCGAAAAGATAATTATATTTAATTCAAAATTGCACAGTTTAATATTCTAAACATGTTTTTGTTTTTTTTTTGTAAAGTGTGAAAATCTTATTTGTAAATTATTTGTTACAATGTTTTATTATTCTAGTTACCAAGATGATATAAGTTTGCTAATTAATTCTAGTAAGCAAAAATATAATTTTTATCAATGTATCTGTACTAAAAATGAATCTTAAGAGCATCTTTTTGAAGTTGAATATACGTGGCCGTGCCCAAAATAGGTCCAGTCTTAGTCCTAATGTCTATGGACTATAAATGGATGTCCTTTGGACGTCCGACGTTGGACGTACTTCGGGTGGAATAAATATGAATACGGTGGACTAAATATATACGTCCTTCGGACTTCCGATGGTGGACGTCCGATGGTGGAATAAATACGAACGTCCTTTGGACGTCCGTACTGGACGAAATACGGACTTTTTGTGGACGTCTGAAAATCACCCCCACTACTTGGTTCCTCTGTTCACAAAACTATAACGATAGGCGATAGATTTTCGATTCACCCACCGATATCAGTTCGAAGTTGGAGAGTTGATCTCTCAGTCGTTGTCGTCGTTAGGGCTCCCGCGTAGAGTTTTATTCATTAACCAGTGATTTTCATAATGTAAGAAATTATATTATATATGAATTAAAGTATAATATACTTATACATATACTATATATTACGTAAAACTATGAAGACGCTGTTTCACAACATAACACAGAGTCCGACCGCCTCATCGGGCTATTTAGAGCATCAATGCATAAGCCCATCCAATGGATTATTATGTGCCCCTTTGACATAGGCGCACAACATTTTAATCTACCACACTGAGGATTCCTGCTCCTGGAGTTTTTCTGAAGTGCCGAAACAGTCTATGTTCCTGATTCCTCGATCAGATGAGGAGTTTTCGGAGCCATCAACCCCAGACAGCTACTGGAGCTCCACGTTGCAGCCAGTCACTTCTTGGTAAGTGAACGCCAAAGAGGAAGCATTCAGACTCTGCTGCTACCACCGTCTGGACATAGCCTATCGATCCCTGATGGCCTAGAGGACAAACTCACCGAGAATGATGGAAAAAACCACCAGCCAGGACAACTGGTATCCAAACATTGGTATTATTTACGTTTTTTATTACATTTGCATATTTTTTCATGCTCTTTGATATATATTTCTTATTCTTTCTGGTATATTTTTCATACATTTTTCAATCTTATGGGTGTTTGGTAAAAAATAGGCCATAGCTTAACCTTGGATTACTAAGCTTAAAATAGGTCGATTTAAGCTAACTTACTTTAGTACGAAAGATGATAATAACCGAAATACAGGGTGTCAAATTTAAACTTTTATTTTATTCTTGATTATTTCCTGGGCAATACATCAATTTTGGTGTTGAATTTAGATTTCTTGTCCCAAAAAAACCCCGCTTACCAAATTTCGTGATATTATCCCATGTTTGTTAGGAAATATTCAAGAATAAATAAAATAAAAGTTTAAATTTGACACCTTGTATTTCGGTTATTATCAACTTTAGTACTAACGTAAGTTAACTTAAATCGACCTATTTTACCCTCCGAAATCTAAGGTTAATCTATGGCCTATTCTTTACCAAACACTCTGTATAAGTACATATTTGTATTCTAGCCAATCTTTTTGATTTTCTATAAAGTATAGACTTCCTTGAATTTTGAATTACAATTGTTAAAGGAAAGTTTCGCTACCGCGGTCGCCTTTTGTTCGTCTTGACTTATTACCTCTACCCATAAAGTTCTTTTGTCAAACAGATTGGGTTGGTTATTGTACCTAGTAAGCAAAAAGTATTTATCTCAGTATTTTATAATCTATTTATAATATTGAATTATCTAAAGACAGAAAGCGAAGGCGGATGAAAAAAAATTAGACAAAAGTTGAATGATTATTATAATATAATATTACACTATACAGTGAGCACGTAAAGGTTGGAATAAATTCATTTTCTCGAGAATGGACGATTTTGGAAAGAAATCCTGAAACATGTCAATTTTTATTTTTAAATTACGACTTTTTGGCATATATATTATACTAGTGACGTCACCCATCTGGGCGTGATGACGTCATCGATGAATTTTTTAAATGAAAATAGGGATCGTATAATAGCTCATTTGAAAGGTAATTCAATTCTCTATTCAGTAATATAAACATTAACATAATTATCTATACAGGGTGTCCAAAAAAAATTTTTTTGAATTAATTTAATTGACATAAAAAGAAGAATGTGCGTAATTTATTTAATTCAAAATACATTTTACTGCTATCAGAAGACAACAAAAAATGTTTATTTGGCAAATAAATATTGTTTTTTGCTTAAATTCAATATTAAAGCAGCCACCCACCAGCCTCGTGACAGTTTGAATATTTAATTTAAGCGAAAAGCCATGAATATTTTTCAAATAAACATTTTTTTGTTTTCTGAGAGCAGTAAAATGTATTTTGAATTAAATAAATTACATACATTCTTCTTTCCATGTCAATTAATTTAATCAAAAAAAATTTTTTGGACACCCTGTATAAATAATTATGTTAATGTTTATATTACTGAATAGAGAATTGAATTACCTTTCAAATAAGCTATCACACGACTCCTATTCTCATTTAAAAAATCATCGATGACGTCATAACGCCCAGATGGGTGACGTCACTAGTATGATATATATGTATAAAAGATGGCGTCAACTGAGAAAGATGTGTTAAGTTGTTTGTGCATTCAGTGTTCTAAAAAAGTGAGAAATGGGCTAAAATGTGTGAAGTGTGCCTTATTAGCTCACCCCAGCTGTGCTGAACGAATGAAAAATGTTAGAATTGTTGAAGAAGGAATGATCTGTTGTGACACAAATTTAAAGGTTGACAGTGAGATTAGTGCTGAAAGTGTAATTACTGAAGATCTGAATATTTCTGAAGAACATATCTTAAAGAGGGAAGTAGAATACTTAAAAATTATACTTAGTCACAAAAATTATATAATTCGTGAACTCCAAGAAAAAATTAAATTAATCCAAAATAATACAGCAAAAAACGTAAACAACCAGTTTCCCCTTTCCCCTCTGCCAGGCGAAACCTCTGTTGACATTGGCAATTTAAGTGACCTCCAACCAAGCTTAAGGTCAATGAACGTTAAAGTTTTTAAAAATGGTAACACAGTGTCAGATATGGATGCAAAACCTAGCCATTCCAAGTCCACTTCACCTGACATTACTGTCATTAGTGATAATATCGGAGAGGTTAAAAGTCGACTTAAAACAGCTGATAACAACCAGGTTGTAAACAATACTAGAAAGCATATATTTAGCAAGAAAGATGTTAGCTACGCTATCCATGATGCTGTAAATCAACAAACGTTTTTGGAAATACAAAATTTAGAAGAAACTAATGATGAAATTATGAGAGGTGAGTGGCTGACCCAGAATCGTCGTAAGCGTAGGCGTCAATATTTAATTGGTGGAAATGAGGTGGAAAAATCGGTGGAGACCGTCCCAAAATTTGTGTCTCTGCATGTCACACGTCTTAAACCGCAAACAACCCCTGATAACCTACATAAAATGTTAGCTGTATCATTTCCTGAAGTCCAATGTGTGGTACACAAATCAAAAATGCCAGAAGCATATAGTTCTATGAAGGTCACCATTAATCAAGAAAACCTAAAGAGAGCTTGGAACAAAGATGTTTGGCCAAAGGGTGCAGTGGTGTCTAAGTTTTTTGTGAAGAGGAGGGTGCCAATTTAACTGGATCCTCTGTAAAAAGTATTTCAGTATTTCAGGCAAGTAGTTCAGAAATAAATAATAATCATTTTAAAATCATTTGTGTAAATTCACAGTCAATAGCTAACAAAACAAGTGCACTTGAGCTAATTTTAAATAGTAACTGTCCGGATATTGTTTGTGTTACTGAGACATGGTGTAATGAATTAAGTGTAAATAGTATTAATTTTGAGAATTATTGTCAAGCTGTCTCATATAATAGAATTGAAAAAATCCACGGTGGTGTCCTGATATTTGTCAGACAGTCAATGTCATTTAAAGTACCAAAGTATTTAAATAGTTTAGCAGGAGAAGTTAATTTCGAGTGTTGTTGTATAACCTTCAATTTAAATGTAAGTACATACTGTTTGATAAACATATATAGAGCACCCAGTGGTGATGTAGAGATTTTCATGAACAAATTATTTTTAGCGTTAAACTATTGTTATGATCATTTTAAGTATGTTATTGTAAGTGGTGATTTTAATATTAATTATCTGAGTGTGTCTCGGGAAAAGTCTTTACTGAATGACATTATTGAAAGTTTTAATTTAACTTGCCAAAACTTAGAACCTACTAGGATTTTTACAGATAAAAACGGCAGAACAACAAAATCTAAAATTGACTATTTTATTACAAATTATCCCCTACCATATGAGGAAACAGTTAGAGACTTTCATATTGGAGATCATAGTGGATTGGAACTTATAATACCAAATGTAATTTCAAAAGCAAATCACCACACAAGTGACATTACTGATACTATAACATTTAGAAATTTGTCTGAACCAAATATATCAACATTGCAAACAAGGTTGAATCTTGAGGATTTTAAGGGTGTTTATGAAAATCTCGACAACATTGATTCTGCTTATACTGATTTTGTAAATATTCTATTATATCATATTGAAATATGTTGTCCTATGGTTGTAAAAAAATTAGGTCAAAATAATAATAATAACTGGATCTCTAAAGAAATCTTGAAGATGGGAGTTGATTTAAAAAACCTTTTCTGGTTGACAAAAAATTCGACAGACCCTGATGTACATTTAAAATATAAAGAAGACAAAAAGAAATATACTCATAAAATTCAAGAAGCAAAAAAGCACTGGTTCCAGAATGTTTTTCATAACAAAAATAACCATCAAAAGCAAAAATTTATTTGGAAAACAGTTAATATAAAAACTGGAAAAAAAGGACAGTATAACAACATAGAAAAAATCGAGCACTCAGGAAGTTTTATAAACGATAAAAAAGAGATGGCAAATGCTTTCGGCGTATTCTTTACATCATTTTCAAAAAATGCATTAAATACCAAATATGGGGATTCACAATTTAAAAACTATACGACTTTAAATGTTGGCCAAACATTCTACTTCTATCCTATAGACTACAGCGATGTTGCTGAAGCTGTTTCATCCTTAAAAAATGTAAATTCAGTGGGTATTGATTGCATTTCCACAAAGCTAGTTAAACATATGAGCGTATACATTATTCAACCGTTAACTGATTTAATAAATAAATCTGTGGAGATGGGTGTTTTTCCCACTGATTTAAAAGTTGGTATAGTTTCCCCAATATTTAAAAAAGGAAACAAAACTACGTTAGAAAATTATAGACCAATTACCGTACCAACTGTCTTGTGTAAGGTTATTGAAAAATGCATTCATAAAAGGATGTTGTCATTTCTTAGTAAATATAACATAATAAGTTCATATCAAAATGGTTTTCTTCCGGGTAAATCAACTGAGAGTGCATCAACAACATTTTTTAAATTCATTTATAATTCATTAGATCAGAAGAAGTTTGTTGGAGCCCTCTTTTTTGATTTAACTAAAGCTTTTGACTCTATAAATTTAAATGTAGCAATTTGTAAACTAAACGGCCTTGGATTTCGAGGTAATTTTTTAAAGTGGTTACAATCATATCTAGAATGTCGACAGATGTATGTCAAAATTGGACATTATCAATCAGATTTGTATGACGTTGATCTTGGCGTTCCACAAGGATCAATACTGGGTCCTTTGTTATTTCTTTGTTACATCAATGATATGCCCAAATATATGAGTACGGAAAATATTTTTTTATATGCTGATGACACGACTTTAGCGACATCTGCAGAAAATGCTGAGGAATTGAGGTTAAAACTCAATACCTTAGCCCATGAGTTTACGTCTTGGTGCGAAAAAAACTCCTTAATAGTAAATTCGAGTAAAACAGTATGTATGCAATTTTATATAAAAACTCCAATTAAGGAAAATTTCTCTATCAAAGTCGACAACGATTTTATCACTTTATCTGATACTACAAAGTTTCTGGGACTACATCTTAACAGTAATATGAGCTGGGAGGCACATATTAATCATGTATGTTGGAAAATTAATTCTGGATACTATGCTCTTTTGCAACTTAAATACTTATTCACAACGGAACAGATACTTAATGTTTATTACGCTATCATCTATTCACATTTGTCATACAATATTGTTCTATGGGGCAGTGCAACAAATGTCTCAAAAGTTTTTATAGCCCAAAAACGCATAATCCGCTTGATTTTTAATTTACCATATGGACATACGTGTAGAGACCATTTTAGAAAATACCAAATACTTACTGTTCCCTCAATTTTTATATACAGATGTATTCTGTACACAAAAGCTAATATTAATTCATTGACATCAAATTCAGATGTACACAATTATCGTACTAGACAAAAAGATTTCTTTAGGGCTCCTAAACATTACACTTCCATGTTTGAAAAAAGCCCTGAATATAGCGGCATAAGGTTTTTTAATCAGCTCCCATCCAAAATAAAAAGTGAGGCAGATGATGTTAGAATATTTAAGAATAAATTGAAGACTTATCTCATTGAGTCATGTTTTTATAGTGTCTCGGAATTTATGTCTTAGTATGTTGTTTCTATGTTTGTGTGTATGTTTATATTGTATAGGTAGTCTTTAACTTTTCTATTTTTTAAATGTCTATATTCTTTACGTTGACATGTCCTATATTATGTAAATAATCTGTAAGGATGAATAAAGTATTATTATTATTATTATTATATGCCAAAAAGTCGTAATTTAAAAACAAAAATTGACCTGTTTCGGGATTTTTCTCCAAAATCCTCCATTCTCAAAAAAAAATGAATTTATTCCAACCTTTACGTGCTCTCTGTATAATAAGTATACATAGATAGAATATCTTCTTTTTAAGAAATTATCCATTATCTCCAAATGAGCAAGGTGTCGATTTGAAATAATATGTATATGTATAATATAGAGCCCATTACGCACCACCTTAAAAATTGAGCATTTTTGATGTCTCTAATTTCCTAAACCAGTTGTCCCATCTAAGTGATTTTTTTTATAATATTATAGCCTAGGCTATAGGTTACCTCCTTAAGCTTGTCATGCACGGGGAGCTATATACTGTAATATATATTATATCACATCGCTCTCTATAGTAATGAGTGAGCCTGCACACACGGAACCATAAGTTCCGTGTTTCCAGGCTCACTCATTTCTATAGGGAGTGATATGATATAATATACATAATATAAAGTATAGCTCCCCGTTCATGACAAGCTTAAGGAGGTAACCTGTAGCCTAGGCTATAATATTATAAAAAAAATCACTGAGATTGGACAACAGGTTTAGGAAATTCGAGACATCAAAAATGCATCATTTTAAGGTGGTGCGTTAATTTCTTGGAGAAGTGTAATTGTAATTTAATGTAAATAATATAATATCCAATAATTGTAATTTAATATAAGATGTAATATAAGTTCCTTAAAAAATGTATTTTTTATTTCCCACAATACATTCTCCACAGGTCTAAATATCGTCGCTAGACGTCCACCGAACGTCCTCTCAGGACGTTAGATGGACGTTCGGCAGCACGACATTGGACCAAACTGGGACGTCCTATGAAGGTCCAATTGACGTCCACCGAACGTCCCCTCGGACTTTAGGTGGACGTCCATTGGACGTTAGATGGACGTCCATTGGACGTTTGGCAACGAGGCATTTGGACCAAACTAGGACGTCCTGTTAAGGTCCAATTTACGTCCCCTAGGACGTCCGATTAAGGTCCAATTTACGTCCGATTAAGGTCCAATTTACGTTCGATTAACGTCCAATTTACGTCCGATTAAGGTCCAATTTAGGTCCCCTCGGACGTTAGGTGGACGTCCATTGGACATTTGGCAATGTGGCTTTGGACCAAACTAGGACGTCCTGTTAAGGTCCAATTTACGTCCCCTAGGACGTCCGATTAAGGTCCAATTTACGTCCGATTAAAGTCCAATTTACGTCCCCTCGGACCTTAGATGGACGTCCAATGGACGTTCGGTAGCGCGACATTTTGACCAAAATAGGACGTATAAAGGACGTTCCTCGGACGTAAACGGACGTCCTTAAAGTCCGTAAAGGACGTCCTATGGACGTCCATTGGACGTCCTTGTGCTATTAGGGTAAAAAGACAGATTCACACCCAAGAAAGTCACTAGAAATATCTTCAGATACATCTTCTTTTTTGGTTGATCATATCGGCCTTTGACGGTAATATTGACTAAAAATCTAAAAATAAAAGGAATAACGCAGAAAATGCAAAAATCGCTGATAAAATAAATAAACTAACCTATGAAATGCCAATAGTGTTAAAATTTTATAAATGTCATTATTGTCAAAATTTGATATGAGTAAAATTGCCTGAGGTTGTACCAATTACAAACAAGGTTTACGGCGCGGGAAATTTGAATTACTCCTCTTGGTTTAAAAACAGACTATAGTGAAAAATAAGCTCTTATATGTCAAATTCCAAATCGAATATTTTAACGTAAAATAAAAAAAATGAAACACTTTTCTGGGAAAACTTATTACAACTTTTTTAAAGTGTTTAAGAAAACGTTTATTTTTATTTTTTTAAAAAGTTTCTAGCAGCAAGAGTAAGCAAGTTACGCTCAAAATACAGTTGTTCCTTATTTTTTGGTTAAAAATATCGTAAAAATCTCCCTCTAATTAACAGCCCAAATGGAATTAATCGTTACCACTTCACAAGTAACTTTATGTATTGTTTGTGTTTGTAAGTTTCATCAGTTCAAAGTGCTTATTTGTGAAAAAATTTGGTTTTAAAGTAAATTTTAAATCTTTAATTTTGAAAAAAAAGACTTTTTTCAAAATAACTTTAAAATTATTAGTGATACCAAATATCTTAAAGAGTAAAAAATGTAGGTTTTGCTTTTTTAAATATTTGGGATTTTTTGATTTTCTGGAAGACAAAACTTGGTTAAGATATGGCTGTTTAAAATTTGCATATACGTACTCGTGACTAGTGATTCGTTCGAGCCCTTTCAACAAAACCCCTTTCAAAAATAAGCATTTTTAACCAATGCAACTTACAGATCATATACAGGGTGTCTCCGAAAATAGTGCGTTCCTTAAAGGTATAGATAGAAAGCACAATGTAGAGCAAAAAATTCTTATAATATTTTCAGCCGTTTAAAACTTTTATAGAACAAAATTTGCTTAGAATTAAAATTAGTCAGTTTATCCACTCCCGGACTTATTTTGAACGTATGTTTTTTCACCCCCAAGAAGGGGTGAAAGTCACATCCAGGACAAGAGAACATATCGGCATAATCTCATTTTTTTCTTTGGCATTTTAGCTACGTGTGTGCCAAATTTCATGTCAATCCAAGCGGTTCTTTAAAATCTGGAGGTTTTGCGATATTTTACCGTGAGTGAATGGAATGATTGCCGTTGTCACTTTTAGATAAGAAGTCATTATCACAATAACATAGTCAGGTTAACTGAATTATATAATTATTGTTTTTATTATTAAATGTGAAAACCTAGAATTATCCATGTCTGTCCGTCAATAAACACAACTCCTCTGTTAGTAGGACAGAAAGAATGACAAATAAGGTGTCAAATGAAAGCCTATAACCAAAATATGATATTACATGTGAGAAGTTTGACCTCGGACTGGCGGTTCCAGAGTTTCAACCGAAAGTACTGTTTTAAATTCGTCGAAATAGTACATACTATTATTCAACGCGACTAAGAAAGACCAGAACAAATACATACTTCCGGTTTCATGCCTGTCTGTTCGTCCATGTCTGTCGGTGAACAAAATTCATCCGTCATATCAACTGACAAAAAGTTACACGAAGAGTTCAAATATCGACTGCCGGTTCAACTTCCGGTCACTTTGGGTGAAAAATTAGAACTTACGATGTCCAATTGCTTGTTACAATTTTTTTATAAGTGTTCTACTCTATCTATTCTGACTTTTTCTATAACTTACTTAGATCACATATAATTTAATACAGTTTTGATGTCAGGGGCTTCAAAATTTATGTGGTGAGTTCCGGTATGTGATGAATGAAAAACGACTCCATAAGCAGAAGAAAAAAGTGTTCTTTAAAGTGTTCTCAAGACCTAAGACAATACATCGACTCACAAGAGCGTTGTCACAGTAGCAAAAATTCGAGTTGGGGTTCGAATTACTTTCTCATGCGGCTTAGTCTCCTGACTTGGCCCCATCCGATTATTAAGTGTTCCCAAATCTGAAGAAATGACTCGTAAATAAAAAAATCAGCTGAGATAATTGAAGAAAAAAATAACTATTTTTCAGAGCTTTCAGAATCGTATTATGCGCACGGCATCGACATAAAAAATTTGTAAAAATCGCTGTATTGAACATATTGAATAAAATTAAAGAATTTTCATGAAAACATGTTTTTCTTGAAAATAAGTCTACTTTTATAGGACGCACTTCAGCAGTTCATAAAAAAAGCTTACAGACTTTCTAATGCTTTATGCTAAGTAGAAAAAATAACAAAAAATTTATTACTCATGAAGAAGATCAAGCAGCTAAATTTAAAGTAAAATCATTAGATGGCATATAAATAGATATGGAATAATGGAATAGAAGTTGATATCCACTTCTGAACCCACCTCAGAAGAAGTGGACGAAATAGAGTAATTGGGAGTCCTTCAAAGGTCACCTGAGCAATCAGAACCTAGTACCAGTGCATGCAGCTGCGATAATATTAAAGAGAAATCCGACAAAAGAATTGAGAGGGAACTCTGGACCAAATATCAAAAACCAGTGTAACCTAACACTTCCAGCTTCATATTAATAATAGAAAATCACCGAAAGACAAATATGTAATGTAAAGAATTAATATCTCAATATTCCGGTCTACTAAACAATAACGACTGGAAAACATTAAAGTCTTTATTCAAGTCGTATATTCAAAAAATAAGACAAGTAGAGTAATAAATGGATAATTAAAAATTGCGAGAAACAGTGCAAGAAAATGATTTAATAGACCCGAAGACAAAACAAAAATTAATGTGCTAAATAAAAGTATTGATTCGTTACTGCAGAACTAGAACTGTTATATGGAGCTATACTAGTCTGGATCGGTGTAAATTAAATGAGAAAGAAAATAATATAATAAACACACTTTAAGAGCAGATAGAGAAAATATATGGATTATCAGAAGGTTCAAACGGCAGAATTATCAACGATAAACAAGAAACAGTCAACGAGATAATGATTCTGGACCAACTGTTTTATTATATTAGGGGTACGGAATTTTTGTTTTTACGAAATAGATGCGAATTTCGGCGAAATTTTGAACATAAATGCGATAAATGTGAAATATGGAGTTTTTGTTTATTTCCGCGAAATACCTGCAGGTGCCCAACTCGCCCGTAAATAAGTAGGTAGTTACGTAGTAAATAAGGCATGGAAAGATTTTACGGAAAGTTTTCTATTGTACATAATTTTTGAAAGGTTGTTTATTTTTCTAACACGTGTTGAAACAGAAGGAACTTTCATTGTTCATCATTAAATAGATAAAGATAAGATAAGGAATTGATATTTTTCAATGTTGATTCTTTGAGAAATATAAATAATCCGACTGTTGTTATCTGCATTTCGGTCTTTTGTATTGGTAAAAATCTAAGTAGGAATAAAAGTCGGCTAATTCTTATTTTCTAAACATATAAATTAGTCAAACATGACAATCAGTGCTCATTCCGTCAATTTTTATTAAGAACATGGTCTATCAAAAAAGTTTTCATAGTAACATAAAGTTACTTAAAGTATCCCCTAAAATGGGACGCCCTAAAACAATTTTGAGTGATCGAGTCAAAGAATTTGCAACAGATGACCTATATCTGTGTGACACAAGACACAATTGCTACACAGTGCAGTTTTCCGTCATTTGCTAAAGCAGCATTACAGAGCATTTGGAGTCCAACGAACAGCGTAGACGCAGAACGATTCTTCAGCACATATAATATTGTAGTGACAGATCGAAGAACAGCTCTTAAAGAGTCGAATGTCGAAATTACAACGATGTTAGCTTTTAATTAATGTTTTCTGTTGTTTTACTCGTAGTTAAAAATAAATGCGAAATTTTGTAATTATAAAAAAAGTAAATGCGAAATTCATGTTTTTGTTTGCGAAAATTCCGTACCCCTAATTATAATTAGTTATAAAATAGCTTCAATGGGGAAAAGGTGTAAGCTTAGACCAAACACCAGTAGGGGGCATCCAATTAATTGAGGAAAAAAATTAAATGTATAACAATATTCACTTCATTTACTGAAAAGGCATTGTCCCGCAAGAATGGTTGAAATCACAATTAATAGCCCTACAAAAAGACAAGCGCTTAAAAGTGATAAGACCATTGAACAATAAGCATGTAAGCTACCTTTTAAACATATTCTCAAAAATTATCCATAACACAAGGATTGTTAGGAAATTCTTTTATAGACTTCAGGCAACAAATTCTCCTGATCATGTTTAAAAAACGTACAGAATGTACTAAATAAAAAAATATATTTTTATCATTTAAAAATATATACCCTTATACTATAACATAATTCTAACGTTGAATATATAATGCTTTCCTGTGGAGTATACAAAGGATGGTCTTGTTTTTCCCGCACGCTGCCTTTTTTAGTCCTCTTTGTCGTTTAATTCGTTAAATTCTATCCTCTTATGTCACGGCTTCAGGAAGCAGTGGATATATGCAGTGAACGGGAGGCCTATGTCGAACAGTGACCGAACGGATCCTTTTCGCGTTTATCATGTAGAGAAGTCACTTGTCAAAAACTGGACATATGTAATCGTATTCAATTTGTTAAATACTGTCACATAATATGTCATGCACCTCTGTGCGTTAATCCATTTTATTTCTACAATTTTAAGGTGCTATTACATGCCGCCATTTTGATTTGTCTACAGTCGCATTCTGCCCGTTAAATCCCATCGTTTGAGGCGCTGTACGTCACGATTGGATCAATTGTAGCGAAGCTGCATGACTAAGGCCCTTTTAACATGTTGCTGTATTTGATTTTTCTGTGCCATTTTATATTATTTGTCAAATACTACTATTTGAGGTGCTGTACATCACGATTGGACCAATAGGACCGTAGATACAAGACTAAGGCCCTTTTGACATGCTGCTGTATTTGATTTTTCTATGTCATTGTATTCTATTTGACAAATCCAGTTATTTGAGGTGCTGTACTCCACGATTGGACCAATAGGAGCGAAGATACGTAAATAAGGCCCTTTTAGAATGTTGCTGTAATTGATTATTCTGTGCCATTGTATTCTGTTCGTTTAACCCTATCATTTGAGTTGCTGTATGTCACGATTGGACCAATAGGACCGAAGATACATAACAAAGGCCCTTTTGACTTGTTGCTGTATTTGATTTGTTTGTGTCAAATTTGATTCTATTTATGAAGTCCTATTATTTAAGATGCTGTACGTCACGATTGGACTAATAGGACCGAAGATACGCTACTAAGGCCCTTTTGACATGCTGTTGTATTTGATTTTTCTATGTCATTGTATTCTGTTTGTCAAATCCTATCATTTGAGGTGCTATACATCACGATTGGACTAACAGGAACGAAGATACATAACTAAGGCCTTTTTGACATGCTGCTGTGTTTTGATTTTTCTGTGTCATTGTCTTCTATGATGCCTAAGGCATGTCTATGATATGCCTTATTTTTAAACAAAACAACTAATTGGACTTCGTAAGTCCTAGGTTTTCACCCAAAGTAATCGAAAGTAGAACTGGAAGACGATATTTTAATTTTACGTGTAACTTTGCGTGGATTGATATACGAATTTACTAATTTTGAGTCATTTTTACTAAACTTTGACATTTGTCACCTCATTTGTAATTCTACCCGGTATAATGGCGGAGGAGTTATATTGGCGGTCGTACGAACTGACAGAAAGATTGCCTAGGTCAAATATCTCACCTTTAGTACCATCCTTGGATTATAAGCTTTCATTTGACACCTCATTTGTCATTCTACCTGGTATAATGATCGAGGAGTTATATTCGCGGTCGGACAGACCGACGGACAGACCGCCAAGGTCAAATATCTCACCTTTAGTACCATCCTTGGATTATCAGCTTTCATTTGACACCTTATTTGTCATTCTACCTGGTATAATGACGGAGGAGTTATATTCCCGGTCGTACGGACCGACGGAAGGACAGCCTGGGTCAAATATCTCACCTTTAGTACCATCCTGGGATCATCAGCCTTCATTTGACACCTCATTTGTCATTCTACCTGGTATAATGACGGAGAAGTTATATTCGCGGTCGTACGGACCGACGGAAAGACAGCGTAGGTCAAATATCTCACCTTTAGTACCATCCTTGGATTATAATCTTTTATTTGACACCTCATTTATCATTCAAGCTGGTATAATAATGGAGGAGTTATATTCGCGGTCGGAGGGGCCGACGCACAGACCGCCTAAGTAAAATATGTCACCTTTAGTACCATCCTTGAATTATAAGCTTTCATTTGACACCTCATTTGTCATTCTACCTGGTATAATGATCGAGGAGTTATATTCGCGGTCGCACAGACCGACGGAAAGACAGCCTAGGTCAAATATCTCACTTTTAGTACCATCCTTGGATTATAGTCTTTTATTTGACACCTCATTTATCATTCAAGCTGATATAATAATGGAGGAGTTATATTCGCGGTCGGAGGGGCCGACGCACAGACCGCCTAAGTCAAATATGTCACCTTTAGTACCATCCTTGGATTATAAGCTTTCATTTGACACCTCATTTGTAATTCTACCTGGTATAATGATCGAGGAGTTATATTCGCGGTCGGACAGACCGACGGACAGACCGCCAAGGTCAAATATCTCACCTTTAGTACCATCCTGGGATTATCAGCCTTCATTTGACACCTCATTTGTCATTCTACCTGGTATAATGACGGAGAAGTTATATTCGCGGTCGTACGGACCGACGGAAAGACAGCGTAGGTCAAATATCTCACCTTTAGTACCATCCTTGGATTATAATCTTTTATTTGACACCTCATTTATCATTCAAGCTGGTATAATAATGGAGGAGTTATATTCGCGGTCGGAGGGGCCGACGCACAGACCGCCTAAGTAAAATATGTCACCTTTAGTACCATCCTTGAATTATAAGCTTTCATTTGACACCTCATTTGTCATTCTACCTGGTATAATGACGGAGAAGTTATATTCGCGGTCGTACGGACCGACGGAAAGACAGCGTAGGTCAAATATCTCACCTTTAGTACCATCCTTGGATTATAATCTTTTATTTGACACCTCATTTATCATTCAAGCTGGTATAATAATGGAGGAGTTATATTCGCGGTCGGAGGGGCCGACGCACAGACCGCCTAAGTAAAATATGTCACCTTTAGTACCATCCTTGAATTATAAGCTTTCATTTGACACCTCATTTGTCATTCTACCTGGTATAATGATCGAGGAGTTATATTCGCGGTCGCACAGACCGACGGAAAGACAGCCTAGGTCAAATATCTCACCTTTAGTACCATCCTTGGATTATAATCTTTTATTTGACACCTCATTTATCATTCAAGCTGGTATAATAATGGAGGAGTTATATTCGCGGTCGGAGGGGCCGACGCACAGACCGCCTAAGTCAAATATGTCACCTTTAGTACCATCCTTGGATTATAAGCTTTCATTTGACACCTCATTTGTGATTCTACCTGGTGTAATGATCGAGGAGTTATATTCGCGGTCGGACAGACCGACGGACAGACCGCCAAGGTCAAATATCTCACCTTTAGTACCATCCTGGGATTATCAGCCTTCATTTGACACCTCATTTGTCATTCTACCTGGTATAATGACGTAGAAGTTATATTCGCGGTCGTACGGACCGACGGAAAGACAGCGTAGGTCAAATATCTCACCTTTAGTACCATCCTTGGATTATAATCTTTTATTTGACACCTCATTTATCATTCAAGCTGGTATAATAATGGAGGAGTTATATTCGCGGTCGGAGGGGCCGACGCACAGACCGCCTAAGTAAAATATGTCACCTTTAGTACCATCCTTGAATTATAAGCTTTCATTTGACACCTCATTTGTCATTCTACCTGGTATAATGACGGAGGAGTTATATTCCCGGTCGTATGGACCGACGAACAGACCGCCTAGGTCAAATATCTCACCTTAAGTTCCATCCTTGGATCATAAGCTTTCATCTGACACCTCATTTATCATTCAAGCTGGTATAATGATGGAGGAGTTATATTCGCGGTCGGACAGACCGGCAAGGTCAAATATCTCACCTTTAGTACCATCCTTGGATTATCAGCTTTCATTTGACACCTCATTTGTCATTCTACCTGGTATAATGACAAAGAAGTTATATTCGCGGTCGTACGGACCGAAGGAAAGACAGCCTAGGTCAAATATCTCACCTTTAGTACCATCCTTGGATCATAAGCTTTCATCTGACACCTCATTTATCATTCAAGCTGGTATAATGATGGAGGAGTTATATTCGCGATCGTACGAACCGACGGAAACACAGCCTAGGTCAAATATCTCACCTTTAGTACCATCCTTGGATTATAAGCTTTCATTTGACACCTCATTTGTAATTCTACCTGGTATAATGATCGAGGAGTTATATTCGCGGTCGGACAGACCGACGGACAAACAGCCAAGGTCAAATATCTCACCTTTAGTACCATCCTTGGATTATCAGCTTTCATTTGACACCTCATTTGTCATTCTATCTGGTATAATGACGGAGAAGTTATATTCGCGGTCGTACGGACCGACGGAAAGACAGCATAGGTCAAATATCTCACCTTTAGTACCATCCTTGGATTATAATCTTTTATTTGACACCTCATTTATCATTCAAGCTGGTAGTTATATTCGCGGTCGGAGGGGCCGACGCACAGACCGCGTAAGTCAAATATGTCAACTTTAGTACCATTCTTGGATTATAAGCTTTCATTTGACACCTCATTTGTCATTCTACCTGGTATAATGACGGAGGAGTTATATTCGCGGTCGTACGGACCGACGAAAAAACAGCCTAGGTCAAATATCTCACCTTTATTACCATCCTTGGATTATAAGCTTTCATTTGACACCTCATTTGTCATTCTACCTGGTATAATGATGGAGGAATTATATTCGCGGTCGGACAGACCGACAAACAGACCGCCAAGGTCAAATATCTCACCTTTAGTACCATCCTTGGATTATAAGCTTTCATTTGACACCTCATTTGTCATTCTACCTGGTATAATGATGGAGGAATTATATTCGCGGTCGGACAGACCGACAAACAGACCGCCAAGGTCAAATATCTCACCTTTAGTACCATCCTTGGATTATCAGCTTTCAGTTGACACCTCATTTGTCATTCTAGCTGGTATGTTGACGGAGGAGTTGTGATTACAGACAGACGGACGGACAGACGGACGTGGATAATACAAAGTTTTCACATTTTTTCAAAATTGGGTGAAAACAACATGATGCCAGAATGATTTGTTGATGAAAATAATATATACATTTTCAAATTGCCTATTTTTCGGTGTAGATAATATTATATTCAACAGTGATGCCAAATTTCTGATGCCAAAATGATTGATAATGAAAGTGGGATATACGTTTTCATGTATATAGCGGCAGCGACAAAACGGTAAAACACTGAACTAAATGTATATAATATTTTCACTGTACCATCATTTTGGACTCAAACATTTTATGGAATAAACTTATATAACTTAGTAAGGGATAAACAAAGAAAGCTGATATATTAAAGTAACATCAAGAAATCAAATCTCTAACTACCGAGTTGATTAGACTTCTGGTAACAAGTGCAGAAAAAAAGTTATTAAGGTAGTGTAAAGTGGCATCGATATACAGATGCCACTTTGCAAGACGATGCCAAATCGATGGTAAATGCATAATGTATCGATGCCAAATTGATAGTAGGATGTATATATATATATATATAAACTAGAAATGATCACAGCTGATTAGTAATTATCAATTTACAAATTATTGGGTTAACAGCTGAAATGGAAGACTCAGTGTACTCTTTTCTACGATTCCAATATTTCGTTAACAGTCGTTAACATCATCAGGGACGCTGAAATAATATTAAAGGTATAATAGTGAAACTGGGTATTAAAAAATAACTCACCAGTTTGAGATTTTAGTCAACGATGTTATAAATGTGTAAAAAAGCGACATTAACAAAAAGAATTGCAGTGAATGTTATTAAAAATTAAAAATATAACAAATAAAAAAGATAAAAATGGAATTATAATATAAATAACTATGCTAAAAACCACTAATTATTAAAATCTTTTAAATTTGTCGCACAGAAAGGTATTAGAGACAATTATGTCAATATACTGTCGATTATGACAGAAATAGGTAGTATATTATGAACTAGAATCTAAACTAAAATCTTTATTGACATTTAAGTTTTTATCAAGTTCAAGAAGGAAAGAATATATCTCTGTTAATTGCTTAATATCTGTTCTTTTATTAATTGTCTGTTCATTCTGATAAATAAATGCCATTTCAAGAAAAGTTCTTTTGTGATAGTTCTTTTCATTTGTTAAAATTTTTACAGATTCAAAGTCCATATTATGGCTTTCATTTACAACATGTGTAGCTAAAGAGCACCTGTCTGGATGTGTCAATGTGTCAACACTTAAATGTCAATAAAGATTTTAGTTTAGATTCTAGTTCATAATATACTACCTATTTCTGTCATAATCGACAGTATATTGACATAATTGTCTCTAATACCTTTCTGTGCGACAAATTTAAAAGATTTTAATAATTAGTGGTTTTTAGCATAGTTATTTATATTATAGTTCCATTTTTATCTTTTTTATTTGTTATATTTTTAATTTTTAATAACATTCACTGCAATTCTTTTTGTTAATGTCGCTTTTTTACACATTTATAACATCGTTGACTAAAATCTCAAACTGGTGAGTTATTTTTTAATACCCAGTTTCACTATTATACCTTTAATATTATTTCAGCGTCCCTGATGATGTTAACGACTGTTAACGAAATATTGGAATCGTAGAAAAGAGTACACTGAGTCTTCCATTTCAGCTGTTAACCCAATAATTTGTAAATTGATATATATATATATATATATATATATATATATATATATATATATATATATATATATATATATATATATATATATATATATATATATATATATATATATATATATATATATATATATATATATATATATATATATATATATATATATGGATTCCGACTTTAGGAAGCCAAAAACGCTATATCGCACCGGTCATACGAAGCCCGACACCTCCTTACGAAGCCCGGATTCGGGCTTCGTAATTCTTTAATGTTATTTCCCCAAAAAACGTACTTTACACCATCTCTCGATATTTTAACCAAGCTCAGAACATGTGAATACGCTTGGGCTTCATATATATTCGGACAAATTTTAGAAATGTACCATAGGTAGCTCTGAAATCATGATTAACAATACGAAGCCCGGGCTGCTTATGCCTGGAATTATTATCAAAACATACACTCGTAGTTCATGGTATCTACCACCAGTTTGCGCTGCGAAAAAAAGTATATACTCTGTAGAAGTTCAGCAGCGTTAGGAAGCCCACATTGAGCTACCGATTATAAGAAGCCCTGAAGATTGGCAACGTTTTTGCGTATTCCTCAAAGTACTATTAGCTTGTAAACATTTTTATTATTACCTGGCAATGCACATTTTTTGTATTTTTTGGTCGTTCATCGTCATTAATCTTGTGTACTAAGACTCCCGAGAACAGATTATGGTAATTCTTAGCATTACCTGTACACAGTAAGATACCGACAGAAAAAAGATTTAAAAATTGAATCGCAAAAGAATTATTTATTTTAATTGATACAATTAATACAAATTAATACTTTGTATTACTAATTTACTATTTTAGTTTGTAATAAGCCACAAAATTTGCTACCAAATAGGAAATTAATATGACAAATTAAATTATTGGTTTTTTTTATTTAAAAAAGGTTAATGCCTCGACAACTAATGGCCATTGGCATGGTAGGTACGGTAATTTTTAACAGTTAGGTACCTAGTGTAATGTGTAGTGTGTGTGTGTGTTGAGTAAGTGTCTTGTTACTTTGCAAAGTTGACGTCATTGTCTTTGCAAAGAGACGCTAACTGTATCCGAACGTCTGCGGTTCCTCCGGTGAGTACCGATCCCACAAGGACAGAAACTATTTTCATTTATTAATTTATAATAAATGAAACATTTCTGACCCTGGTGAGATTCGAACTCACAACCATTCGGATTTTTCGATCCAAAGGTAGGCGCTCTTACCACTCAGTCAAGGACGGGGTTAAAGTTATTATTATTAAATATTACTTTATAAAATTAAAAATAGTCATTCTTATGAATTATGCGTATTATTTTGATTCTGATACGATGAACACTTGTTTGATGGGTCTGAGCCACACAATTGAGGGTTAGGCCACTGTTTCATTCGTATTTTTAGTATTTGTCAAGGCAACAATACATTATGTAGTGCCATATTGCCAAATATAGAGCTAGATTGTGTAGACCACTGTTGAACCATATATCCAATTTTTCTGCTTTTATTGATGTATTAATCTAAAAATGCTCAATTTGTGGACTGTGCCACTGTTGCTCTGAGCTCCTCATTTAATACAAATACAAAATATTTAATACAATAATGCATATAGATTTTCCCCTTCGGAAAAAATCAAACAATATAGATGTTTTTTAATTTCATTAAGGGAATGGGCACGTAGTTTCTGCTGAAATGCTACTCAAATGGAATTCATTTTGTTTTCGAATTCTGAGAAAACTAATAATTATTTTTGAAAATTTTAAACTCAGAATAAGAGATTACGTTATTAGCGAGGGCCGAAAGTCCCTGAGAACTTCTCTAATATTTATTTTAATAAGTTACAGGGCTAAAAAACTAAAAGAAAATTTAGTGTGACTTTTAGTTTCAAAATATCTCATTCAAAATAAACTTTTTATTTATTGTAAGAGACTTTCGGCCCTCGGTAATAATTTAGTCTTTCATTTTGCGTTTAAATTTTTCAAAAATATTTATTGTTTTTTTTTTCAGGATTTGAAAAAAAAATGAACACAATGTCCGTGGTAATATTTTCCAAATCTTTGTCAGTCAGACAGTGACAATTTTAAATATTTGACCTGGCATTGGGAATATTTTCAGTTGTTGATTAAATAATATTGATAATGTGTTTAACAAATAATTGATTTAAGACGTGAACTTAATAAAAAGTTATTTATTGTTTATTATTTATGGAAGATCCAAAGCAGAGAATACACCAGGATATATTCAGTGATCCAAGTATTGTGTTGTTACAGATGTTCAAAATTGTAAGCGTTTCATAGTAACAATATATTATTAAAAAATCACTTTATCACTTTTCCTCTTTTCTCGATTGATTATTAGCTTTTGTTGTACAGTAGATAAATTATTACTGAATACATAGGTAGTGAAAAAATTATCAGTAGTAATTGAACAAGAGCTCTGAAATTATCGAATTTTTCCCGAGTGACACTTTGACAGTATTAATTTCACGACCCGAAGGGGAGTGAAATTACGTCAAGTGGCACGAGGGAAACAATTCGATAATAATTTCAGAGATCGAGCTGCAATTTGCTGCGATTATTTCATGAATAAAACTGTTTAAAACCAAAATTTTATTGTAATTTATTTATGTAAGTACAAATTAGTACAATTAAACACACAGTTGTTATAAATATTTGACGATTGAAAGTCATCACTTTTATAAGTTTTAAAACAGTAATTGTCATTAATGTCACTGAATGTATTTTTTCACAGCAACGAAGGGCATCTGACGTAATATACTTGACGATGGGATATTATCAAAAATGATCAATTTAATTTGTATTTCTGTAGCTTTCTATTGGTCGGAAATATGAAATAATCATATTAATTAACTGAATTAACAATTAAGGCAATTAATTATACTAGTAATAGTTATCCAAGAACATTCAAAAGCCATATTTACAGTTAATGATGAAATTGTCAAGTAAAGTTTACATATCCATACCAGTGACAATTTTACTACACGTAATTTGCCGTGTAAAAACAGAAAGAGTGGGGATAGCCTTAAAATATTTGCGAATTATGTACCGATGGCCCTAAGAAATGTTTAATAAACAACATATTAAAAAGTTCTACTCTAGAAGTGGGCACTTAATTTTTTATTAAACAAATGAACTGCAAAATTAGATGTTTCTTTAAATAACCCCGAAAATATAAATTTTAGAAAAAAACTGACTTGACTTGAAAAATTCAGACTATTGAAAAAAACCTTAATATAAGATTAAAATTTTTATAAAATTAAATCTGTAGCTTCTATAATTTTTTATTTATAACGCTAAAGTCACCCTTCTCACAAACATTGGCGCACTGTAAACTAGCGAAGTGCACGGCTGAGTTATTTCAGTGTATTTCTCTAATTAATGGATCAAATAAAATTTTACAAATTGGACAAGAAAGAAGGAAATTAAGAGAAGGAACAAGAAAGGATAGCTTAATTGGAAAGAAGAACAATTAAGCTATCTTATGGTTATAATAAAAAGAAATAAAATGTATGGGCATAAGTACGGTGTGGGCTGAATTTTGTTTAAACATTATTTAAAAATATGTAACTAATAAAATTTTTCTTATAAAGGTCTCAAATTTGCACAACTTACCTTTCAAACATCTTACTAAACAATGTTTCATTCAAAAAAATGCCAAAAATTTAATTCAAATGATATGACGCAAAAATGCAATTTTTGAAAACTTTTACGTCAGTTTTAAGTAAAAACGTAGTTTACAGAATTACCAGCACTTTAAAACGGTATTACTCAAGTTTGAAAAGATTTTTTACAATTTTATAGGTGATTTTTTAAAGCATTTGATGTATTTTTAAAATTTACTCAATAATTTTATTTTAGAAATGAAACTATGAAACTATGAATGAAACTATTCCTTTTTGACAAAAATTAAGAAAGATAACAAAAATGTACCTAATACAAAAACCGAAAATTACCAACTAAAAAATTGTTTATAAAAAGTGATCAAAAATGTTTTCTCTAAAACTTACCTAAAATAAATTTAATAATAAGCTTGAACAATAATAAATTTTCAACAAAAAAATATTTTTAGCTCTTAAACATTATGTCTGCGTAACTTCGAACCTATTAATAACTTTTTTATTACCAGTTTTACGAAAAAAGTTATTCTTTATAAAATACTCTGCATCGTATATGATCTCAGATGCAACCATCAAATATCAAATTTTATTAATTTTACATACGAGGTTTTACATACACATTTTGACATACGAGGTATGTAAAAAAATATGAATTTCACTCAAGAGTAAAGTACCTTTAGATTTCACAATATCGAAAATTGTTATTAAAAAAAGTTGTTTGGAATTACAAAATATGTTTCACTGTTTAATTACATTCTTCTAAATGAGATATTGTGAACTATAAAGGTATGGTATGTTTAACAGTAAATGGTCGAGTTCAATTATTTACCACTATAAACATCCTGGAATAACCGATAATAGTATAAAAGGTCCGGTTTCAGGTAAAATTTAAATATGTTTTCTGGTACAATTTCTTTGCTTTATTATGGGATTACCGTCTAGTCAGTGTTAATTGTCAAAAGACCAACTCTGTCTACCTCGGTTGCTTATCGCTCCGGGTGGGTCTTAACAATGGACCAGGTCAGATAAATTTAATAATATTTACGACCGCACTAATTGAACTCAACCATTTACTGTTGAACAAACCATACTGAACTGTTAAGCAAAAGTCATATTTTTTACATACCTCGTATAAAATTGAAAAAGTTTGATATCTGATGGTTGTTTTTTGGACTTTAGACCAGAATAGAGTATTTTATGAAGAATAACTTTTTTTCGTAAAATTAATAATAAAATAGTTGAAATAATTGAAATAAAATAATGATGATGGGTATCCGTAATTTGAGAAAACATTGAATTTTTTTTTTCAATTATAATGATGTAATTATAATAAAACATAGTTTTTAATTCCCAACAACTTTTTATAATACCCATATTTTGATATTCTGGAATATAAAGGTACTTTACTCTTTAATAAAATTCGTATTTTTGACATACCTCGTATAAAATTGACAAAACTTGATATCTGATGATTGGGTTTTAGATTTTAGACTATGCAGAGCAATTTATGAAGAATAAACTTTTTTTCGTAAAATTTGTAATAAAAATGTTTCAAATATGGTTCCTTGCTACGCAGACATAGTGTAGAAGAGCTTCTTTATAAGCATTTTCAAATTGTAATGCCATATTCGGATTCAGCATAATCAAAAACAAAATAGAAACAAAATTCAACGATATTTTTAAAATTATTTTAAATTATATAATTTAACATGATTGTTTGGAATTAAGAACTATATTCTGATATGCAATTTCATCCTTCTAATGGAAAAAAAAAATTGAAAATTTTTCTAATCAACATTATTTTTAGTTTTTTATTTCAATTATGATACATATAGATATTTGTATAACAAGGGAGGAAAGTGCTTCTTTTCCTCCCGAGAATGAAGTTTACTGCCCGACACGTAGCGGAGGGCAGTAATCATTCAAGGGAGGAAAAGGCACTTTACTCCCATGTTATACATATGGTTTTTCCACCTTCCTCAAATAACAAGTCATTTTTTCATTTTTACTTAATTTATTTATGTAACTAACCAACAAAATTTATTAGAACTAAAACTAATAAGTACGTACAATATAACTGTCAACTGTCAAATATAAGTCAAAATAAAAATGTAAACATTGTTAAATCAAAATAAAAATTTACAGTTTTTTACCATTCTGTGAAATACAGAGTGTTTTATAAATAAACGTTAAAATGTATACAAACTTACGTAATAGAAAATAGATATTATACAGGGCGTCAATAAGTTATATTTTTATGAATGAAATACCATGATGTCACTTTTACTTTTCTTCCCTAGGGAGGAAAAGTACAACTTTGCTCCCTACAATCAGGTCCGGAAAAGTATACTTTCGGTAGAGGTAGGTGGAAAACTCTTTTATTATTCATTTTACGAAAAACAGTTATTCTTTATAAAATGTTATACAGGATCTAAAACCTAAAATACAACCGTCTAATATCAAATTTTGTTAATTTTATACGAGGTATATAAAAAAAATATGAATTTTCCCAAGAGTACTTAAATAATATACCCTTATTTTTCACAATATTGAAAATTGTGCTTATGTAAAGTTGTTTAGAACTAAAAACCATAATTAACCCGCCAGTGGTCGCTATATGAGATTTTCTTTCACGGTTTCAGAAAATTGCACAGAATTTTTTTTCTGGGAAATTATAAGATCTGTAGTTCCTTCTAGTCTCCTAACTATCCTCCCTCGACAATCTAATAGAATCTTCCGCTTAGATAGTGACTCAGTTGACCTAATATCACCCAATTGTTGAGTCAGCGCGCTTCAAGTGAGACATTCTCTCATCAAGCGACCACCCGCGTTACGAACTGTACATAAAAATTAATTTTATAATGGCACTTAAAATGTTAATAAAATTATTTTTTCAATTTAATTGTGGCTTATGTCCCAATCAAAATAATTATAAAAATGCCACAGGAAAATAGCTTCAGAACAACACTAAAAACCATCTTCCAATATTCCATCCTTCTCATTGAAATATTCTGAACTATAAAGGTACTTTATTCTTGATCGAAATTAATCTTTTTTGACATACCTCGTATAAAATTAATCAAAATTGATATAAGATGGTTGTATTTAAGGTCTTTGGCCATGCAGAACTTTTTACAAAGGATAACTTTTTTTCGTATAATTAATAATAGACCAGTAAGGATCTGTTTTTAGATGGATGTGAGAGGTGGCATTCAGATTTTTGCGGATAAAGTTAGGTGATAACTTCGTTATTAATAATTGATTAATGCTCCGTCTCAAATATGCCCGGAACATTAATAAAAAAAATAAAATATTTAAAAATTTCAAAAAATTTCGTTTTTTTTTTCTAATTTTTTTGCTTATAACTTTAAAACGATTCATTTTGGAACAAAGTCGTATAGGAATAAAACAAAGGTAATTAAATTTTCTATTAGATGCGATTGGTTAAAAATCTCTTCATTAATCACCCTTGCTGCAAAATAGCAATAAATATAAAATAAGGGGGCAAAACAAGCCTGTTATTATTCAATTATTTTCCATCACTTAGGTTACACTTGGAACCTTCCTAATTCGCTTAGAAAATTTTTGTAATGTGCTAAAACCGTACACCAAATTTCATTAAAATTGACTTACTAGATTTTGAATAATAATTTTGCAATCTAAACTTTTTTTAAAAAATTAAAATTTTTTAAAATCTTGCACAACAAAAACTAGTGTATACAAAGATTGGTAAATTTTTTACATATAAAGAAGCACTCCACCTATCTAATGCACTTTACAGAATTAAAATCGGATTGTTTTAGAAGCCTCAGCAATGTTTTAAAGTTATAAACAATTTTTTGGCTTATAAACAAATTATTCCTGTGGCCAGGAGGGGGTGCTGCGGGCTCCTTTATTTAGATGGACTTACCCAAGATTTTTATGTATTTTTTGACCCGTGGAACACGATTTTTTTGGGTAACAGTTGATCCGGATGTCAATAAAATTGTTATAAACAAACAACTTGAGGAATTACATAACATCGATTTTTCGCAAAATAAAACACTTTTTTATATTTCTTGGGTAAGTCTAAGCAAAAAATGTTCTTACAAGTTTTTTCGTAGGATGCATAGTTTTCGGGATAAACGCAATGGAACTTTCAAAAAATCGAAAAAGTGCAATTTTTGAACGCGAATAACTTTTGATTAAAAAATAAAATAGCAATTCTGCTGACAGAATTTGAAAGTATAAATCAAATTATACCGGTTTTAATTATTTGCATTGCTAAAAATTAATTTTTTATTATTAAACAAAGCTATTTGTTTATCAGCCAAAAAATTATTTATAAGTTTAAAACATTGCTGAGGCCCCTTAAATAATCCGATTTTAATTCTGTAAAGTGTATTAGATAGGTAAAGCACCTCTTTATATGTAAAAAAATTAGACAACTTCTAAATGGTCTGCTTTTTGTTCAGAAAGATTTTAAAAAATTTGAACTTTTTTAAAAACATTTAAATTGCAAATTTATTATGCAAAATCTATTAGGTCGATTTTAATGAAATTTGGTAAGCAGTTTAAGTATGTTACAAAGAATTTCCAAAGCGAATTACTAAGGTTCTAAGTACCACCGAAGTGGTTAAAAACATTGAATAACAACAGGCATATTTTGCCCCCTTATTTTGTATTTATTGCTATATTGCAGAAAAGGTAATAAGTTAAGACATTTTTGACCAGTCGGATATCATACAAAATTCAATTATCTTTATTTTATTTCTCTACGACTTTGTTCCAAAACGAATCGTTTTAAAGTTATAAGCAAAGAAACAGAAAAAAATCGACGTTTTTCGAATTTTTAAATATTTTATTTTTTTTATTAATGTTCCGGCCATATTTGAGAAGGAGCATAAGTAAATTATTATTAACGAAGTTATCACCTTACTTTATCTGCAAAAATTCGAATGCCACCTTTCACATCCAAAAATAGACGTTTTTTCACAGATCCTTACTGGTCTATAATAAAATAGTTATCATAATTGAAATAACTGAAAATAATGTTGTATATCCATAATTAAAAAAAATTCAACTTTTTTTTAATTAGAAAGATGAAGTGGCATATTAGAATATAGTTGTTAATTCCAAACAACTTTTCATTACAACAATTTTTAATATTTTGAATAATAAAGCTACTTTACTCTTGAGTAAAATTCATATTTTTTGACATAATATCTCGTATACGGCTTAAAAAAAATGAACTGATGGTTCTATTTTTAATTTAGACCATGCACAACTTTTCACGTTGACGAACAGAACGTCTATAGTCGTCTAATTTCCATTGATGTAATGTGACACAACGTCAATATACGTTGAATTTTTCCCTATTCTACTTTGCAAAATACATATAGTGTCACAACACTTGCTTATACATTTGACGCAGTGTCCGACAACGTGTTAATTGGACACACTGTACAAAACAATTATTGTTATTGTTTAAACAAATAATAAACAATTAGCGGCAAAATCTGTGAGTAGAACTTTTTACTTTAACATGTATATAAACTAACAAAAAAAGTTTTAGAAAAAGATAATCTTGTTTGAATTGCTCCGAAACAATGCATCTTTTCGTTCTATCTTGACTCTTCTAAAATGCTTCGTATAGATTGCTAAATAGAATTGGGCTTCTTATAACAGGCAATATGACGACTTATATACACATATAAGGATCTCGTAGAACAGTCGTATTATTTAAACGTAAATTAAAACATGGCAACATCGTCGGGCTTCGTATAATGCGTAATCCATATACACTGTGAACGCGTTTATACGAGTGGGCTCCGTAAGACTGTAGGAATAAGACAGTGCTACAATCCCCTTACCCCGTAAACCGCGGGCTTCCATTCATCGGCAGGTTGTAGCGGGCTTCCTATCATTTGTGAGCCATATATATATATATATATATATATATATATATATATATATATATATATATATATATATATATATACCGGTATTTTAGGCGTCAGCGCCCTTCCGGTAGGGATCTATGGGGGAGTATCACCGAGCCGCAAGCCCTTATCCTTTGCCGTACTGCTCCCTCATAGGCCGATCAGACGTCCGCATATTCCAGTCTAAGCGCCAGATTCATATTTAGAATTTTATACTGACGCGTTAGCCTTTTTTGTTTTTCTGATGACCTGGCTGGGCTTGAACTCACATACCTCATGGCGAAGTGAAGTGGCGGTCAGCCGCTAGTCCCACTGAGCTGTCCGATCGTCCGAGGTGAAAATTTTTAATGGTCATAAAATATTATTTGGCGTAGGGGCTTCTAGACAATGTAAGGAGTATGGACAGTTCCTAATGACTCATCCTGTATAAATATATACATATATCTATATATACGAATATATTATATTATATTTATATAGTTTATCTCCAATTATACCCACAATACATTTTTCTATACTTAAACGTATCTAAAAATCCCTAAACGACACTACGTATTAACTCACTATCCTCGTATATTGTCATAAGACATAAAGTCCTTGTCGAGAGTTTGTAAATAGACTGCCGCCAATAGAATAGCGAATAGATCTAAATACGAGTCCGATGTCCAGTTTACCGGTCAAATGCCAGTAATCCATGATCCGCGTGCGTGATTGGAACACATAAACGTCTGTTCCATTTGCCCTCCTCATACATCCTGGCCAAGCGAAGAGATCCATCCATAATTCCCTTACCAACCATTCTTATCCCTCCAGTTAGTTTACACACAATCCGTAACTTTGCGTTAGAGTTACCATTGAGCTTAGAATTCACTTATTGCGGGATAAGGTTTGAATATTAAGGAAAGATTTACCAAGTGGTCTATATTTTAATTTCGAATTGACTTTAATTTTCTAGTTGACTTTTCTACTGTATTAACAACTAATAAGTTTTATCATTTTTATTGTTTCAAGAACCCTTTTAAACGATTAACTACTAAATTTTTTGGGAATTAATTGTAATTATAATTAAACATCTTTTATATTATTCCACTACGCGCCTATATAAAATATTTTTAATTATATTATGACATGAAAAATTAATGAATTGCATTAACTAAATCAAAGAAGATAAACCACAATGGCCTCAGAATGATATCCAATGTATACCATAAGCAGCAAGTAAATGTACCCACGCAGAGGAAATTGATCTTATATGTGGGGTGAGACAGGGATGGGTATGGTCGCCAATTCATTTTAATGACTACTCGGGAGACATCTTGAGGAGACAACTCGGAAAAAAGTTCTTGAGGAGAAACAACTGAAATAAAGAAAAGTAGAGTTGGAAATTTGGAAATTATATGAAAAAATAATTATAGGAAATATCTAGGAAAACAGCATATCTAGGAAACAGCCAAGGTGGAACATTCAATAGGGTGCTAAATATTTTCATTTGTTAAATTGTAAAATAACGCTTTCTTATGATGTTTATTTAATGATACAATCTAGTGAAAGTTCAACCAGTAACTTATTTAACTAATTTAATCTAAGAATCACCTAGTAGTGAATTCGTGGCTTGTTAATTTTTAAAGCATTCTTTTCTTGTGCACCAATCACAAAAATAATTTTTTTACTTAACGTGAACTATGCACTACACTAACTCATATGGCTTTGTCCTCTTGTTTTTTTTTTTGCTATAGTTATCCAGAATCTGAACCGCCTCGACGTTTTGGTGCTGTGAAAGCTATTCCTCTTCGTGTCTGCAGGCGTTTTTTTTGTATTCCTTTATCAACATACCCCACCCCTAGGTCTCTGTGGATATCTTGGTTGCATATGTACCAAGGTATAATAAAAATGCACCTCAAACTTTATTTTGGAAAGTCTGGTTGATTTTAATATCGGTTTTTTGGTACAACCCCACAGTTGGATGTCATAGGGCCACTAATTTTGTCCACAGGTTTTAGAATCTAGCTGTAGAGCAAAATATTGTTATGAATTGACAAGGTTAAGTGCCTTGTCAGAAGCCAATATATCTTTTTGAATCTGATACCTAATTCTTCCTGTTTTTTCTTTACGTGTGCTTTCAGGTTCAGCTTTGCTTTCTAGGGTTAAACTTAGATATTTGGCACTATTATCATATGGAATTTCATGTCCGTATATAATAAAATAATGCCAATACTTTTTTTAAACATTTAAAGAAAACAAATTCAAATTGTTTTTCCATCTACGCTGTTGAAATAACTAGGGAAAGTTTTTTTTAATTGTATGCATATAAAGTTGATTGTCGCAGAACACGGAGTCAAGATACTTTTTAAAACTTTTGGCATATTTCAACATTACGCTGTCGCATTCCACAGTAAACTAATTTAAATTCATAGTAAAGTTTTACCGCGAATAATTCAAACGATGTTGAAGAAACTGGGTTACGTTCCGATAATGGAAAATTAAGATATTTATGAAAGTCATCGCAACCAATATATAATAAAAATAAGAAAACAATTATTGGCATGGCTTACAACGCGGATCAATGAATACACAACAAATATATATATAACAATAAGGCATACAACTGTAGATCCGTATTTCTGACTCGCTGATCGTCATCAGTACGATATAGTAGCCAAGTTAGAAAAAGGAGCAAATTAACTTGGTAAATGATCACTACAGGAGCAATGTGCCATTATTGCCGTAATTGAGAACATTGCTTCTGTAGTTATTCTTTCACAAGTTAATTTGCTCCTCTTTCTAACCTAGCTACACCCTATTGATGAGGCAAAAATACGTATATACGGTTGCATTCCATCTTTTTATATTATATTTTTGTGAATTCATTCATCCACGTTGTGAGCTTTGCCAAATCATTTTTTACTTATCTGTATCTATTATACTTTTCTAATCATCAATGACCAAAACTTCGAAGCGGTCAAGGAGTTCATATATCTAGGAACATCGGTTAACCCCAATAATAACACATCAGGGGAAATGAAAAGGCGAATAATAATTGCAAATCATGGTATATCAAAGTACTTAGCTAACAAACTTCTGTCTCAAGAAACTCAAGGCTGTATAGAACACTGATAGTCCCCGTTCTCACATATGGATCAGAGGCATGGACGCTAACTAAAACATATGGATCTGCTCTATTGATTTTTGAAAGAAAGGTGCTACGCAAGATATTCGGAGCGGTCTGTAAGAACGAAATATGGAGGCGTAGATATAGCTTTGAACTGCAGAATATCTACAAGCATACAATTGGTGGAAAAGATATTATCACTATAATTAAGCGCAACCGCCTGCAGTGCGTAGGGCATGTAGCCCGGGCGCATCTAAATATTCCGTATATGTATTTGGACCATAAGAGTTTTCTATTGGTTCGTTGCAGCACGCGGTAATATTTTAACCAATAGGCGGCGAGGTTCCAGATGCATATACGGAATGTTAGTCGGTCCCAAATTCATATACGGAATGTTAAATATCGTACACCGAAAAAGATAAGTTTTTTTAGAGTCTTTTAAAAGGAGATTGATTTTAAAATACTTGTTACTGTATTATTAAATAAAAATAAAACAAATATAGGAGGTATTTCGAATGTTATTTGGTGCGAAATTCATATACGGAATGTTAATTATTCGTAGACCAAAAATGGGACTTTTTATTAATCAGTTAAAGGAGACTGATTTTAGAATACCTATTTTATTAATGTATTATTAAAGAAAAATAAAACAATGATTAGGTAGCTATTTGGTGCGAAATTCATAAATGGGATGATATAGATTTGAGATACATATTTCTTTATTTGACTAAGGTTTCGCTTTCTCAGAATTTTTAATGACTTGCACGTGTTGTTAAGTATGTTTAGATCTGTTTCAGCTATTCAATTCAATTCTGTTGGAAGTTTAGGGCTGTGTGCTATCAGACGAAAATAAATGTTAACTTGGTTATAACGTTTGCGGTTGTGTTTTAAATATTATTTATTCTGGTTTATATATTAATTTTGGTCTACGAATAATTAACATAATACAGTAACAAGTATTTTAAAATCAATCTCCTTTTAAAAGACTTTAAAAAAACTTATATTTTTCGGTGTACGATATTTAACATTCCGTGTATGAATTTGGGACCGACTAACATTCCGTATATGCATCTGGAACTTCGCCGCCTATTGGTTAAAATATTACCGCGTGCTGCAAAGAACCAATAGAAAACTCCTATGGTCCAAATACATATACGGAATGTTTAGATGCAGCCCGGGCCCCTGGATCGAACATCATAAAAATGATTCTATAGTCATCGCCAGTTAACTTGGCGAGACGCACAAACCCAAAATTGCAGAGTGGCTTAGGGGATGATCATCAGTCTCTGTGACGTTGTACGTATTCGCTGTCGCCAAGTTAACTGGCGATTGCAGTAACAGCTCAACCCGTGGGAATGAGAAGACGGGGTAGACCAAAGATGAGGTGGATGGATGGGGTAACACAAAATGCCGAGAAGATCAGAGTCGGCAACTGGAAAATATAAGCAAGGGACAGAACAGGATGGCGTAGAAAGTTTGAGAAGGTCGAGACACTCTAAGGGCTGTAGCACCAAGTAAACTAATGATGATATCTATACTTTGCAGTATTAATTAACGTCCTTTTTATGGAATCTATAGGAATAAAAGGCAGGTTTCGAGCATCTCGTTTATTAAATCTGGCCCAAGTATACTTTCGCTAACTTAGCATCATTGGTCTTTTCAAATGTTCTGTAATTCTAGTAGACAGCTTGCAAATGGTTCTACATACATAGGAAGCATCACAATCATCACATCTTAATTTATATATACTACTCTTATCCAAGGTGTTTATCCTATCCTTGGTGTTAATTGGAATGGAGCCTAAAGTATTGTGCGACTTGAAAGATATTTTGATGTTGTCAATTTTGGAGGTGAAGAGTTTTGATATTTTTTTGGAAATGTCACTAATGTAGGTGAAGGAGTTATCCTTTTTATGTTTAAAACATATTGACGTTCATGTCTTTAGGTAGCTGTAGCACCTTAGTGTGGCTGTGTTAGTTGTATCTCTGGAATGCAGAATGCTCTGACATTATTGAAGCATTTGGGCACATTGCTCCTGTAGTGATCCTTTCCCAAGTTAATTTGCTCATTTTTTTAAATTGGCTACACCGTACTGCTGACGACCAAAGGGTCTGAAATACGTATCTACTATCTACTAAATAGTTATTTTTCTAACTAATGCGGAAAGTGATACTTTCACGCACGAGACTGCCGTTGACCCGAAAGACGCGGTAGCGGAGTTCGGGCAAGCAGTCGAGTGCGGGGAAGACACTTTCCGCTTGAGTTGGGAACAATATTTTTTTTAGAGCCGTACGTTTGAAAAAAAAAACCACAAAAAATTGAGTCATATCTTTTTATTTAGGAGTGAAAATACACAAATTAATTCTTTGACAAGGTTGTCAAAACCAAACTTTAAATATAATGGGTTACCACGATGACGATATTGGTTTTCATGGCGACTATTTAAAACCATTGTAATTGTCTACTGATTTGACTTTTAAATAAATATGTCAAAATAATTTTATTTCATCGAATTTTTGCGTTAATTTCATTAAAACATGAACAAAGTAAGATACGTTTGAAATAAATTAGTAAATAATATCTAAATATTAGTTTACTGCATGTATTATAGTATATTATAATGCCATATTAGAAGGTATTCTACTTTCCCGCACGCCGTGCGGGAAAACTTACTTTCACGCACGCCGTGCGGAAAAGTGCAACTTTCGGAAACGAAATGCGTGCTAGAAAGTGGCTGTTTAAGCACGGCCGTAGAAAGAAGTAATTTTATCAAAAAATGTGACATGATAAATTTTTCTACTCGTCAAATCTTGATTTTCATTAAATTATATATATATATATATATATATATATATAATCGGTTTATAACGTTCTACGACGTCTTCCGATTCCCAATCGCCATTGCTCTCGATCGTAGCACATGTTTTCGTTCAAGCCTCTTTCTCCGATTTCCCTATGGATTCCTTCTATCCAGCTTTTCCTAGGTCTTCCTCTCTTCCGCCGTCCTTTTGGTGCCCATCGTAGCACTTGCTTGGGTAATCTGTCTTCTTCCATACGTTGTACGTGGCCAAACCATCTTAGTTGCTTTGTTTTTATATCGTCCATTATTGTATGCTTTACATCCATTATCTCCAATATTCTTGTATTTCTGATTTTTTGTATTCTTGATATACCAGCAGATCTTCTCCAGAAGTCCATTTCAGTTGTTCTGAGCATATTTTCGGATTTTTCTTTAAGTGGCCAAACTTCGCTGCTGTATGTTATAATGCTCTTAACAATGCTGTTATAGATGTTACGTTTATTTTCTTTGGAGATACTTTGGTCCCATAGGATTTTGTTCAATAATGCGATAGCTTTCCTTCCTTGTGTGCACCTTTCTTGGATATTCTTGTCCAACGTTCCATCTTGTGTAATTGTAAGACCCAAGTATTTATATTCCTGACAGTGATTAATAGTTATTTCATTTTCCAACGCTAGATCCTGCTGTATACCTCCAACGCACATATATTCCGTTTTCTTGGTATTCACTTCTAAACCCCAGTTCCGGTACTCTTCTATGATTTTTCGGGTCATATATTATATGATTTTTCGGGTCATATATTTTCATTAAATTAATTTTAATTAATAAAATTCTTCTTTGCTACTGCGCCACAGAGTTTAACCAATTACATAAAATCAAATAATTTTATTGACCAACCGAAAATCCGGGTTCAGAAAGACACAGCTTTACTTGGGTCATTGTTTTGTAATAACTTCTGTCAAAGCTGTTAAAGAAAGATCAAACTGTTTTAAAACGAATAAAATATCGCCCATAAATAGTTTTAACTATCTACAGTGTTTCGTTAATTTACAGGATTATTTACATTATGTCGTAAAAAAGTCACTTTTCGTTTTACGATAGAAATAAAACCTCTGATATCAATGTTAAACATTGGCAATAAACATCGAAATTACCTTGGAGGGTGAATAACAAGTGTTTGTCAAGGATTTATTATCGCTTAAAAAGAGTTTGCCATTCAGCATGAACGTGGAATGACTGCTAATGTTTATTTAAGGTAGTAAATGCTCGTTTTCGTTTTATATTTGTAGGACCTAATTCTAAAGCTAATTTTTAAAACTAGCTTCTGCTGAAAGATTCCCTGTAAAATGTTTTATGCCTGTAATACACACGTAGCCAAAGATAATTTCATTAAATCATAAAATTAATATTATGTCATAAATTATTCGATTTTATATTGATCTATATTTTTGAAATAACTGAAGCAAAATAAATGGATAAAAGGTTATTAAAAGGAGCTTAATTGGGGTAAGTAGATCAATACGAAAAAAGTATCATGAACAGTTCTTTAAAATCAATATGCAATATCCAAGACGAAGAAGAAGAAGAAGAAGAAGAAGAAGAAGAAGAAGAAGAAGAAGAAGAAAAAGAAGTTATACAATTGAAAGCCACAAGCAAATAGTAAAGATATGATTGTTAGAAATAAGATCAATTATGTAAAAAATTAGAAATTAAGTTCAGAAAGATGCACTGGTTAATGGGGAAAAATCCACTCTCTCTACTTATAACAAATTGTTATTGTGTAAGCAAGTCCTTAAACCGATATTACAGCTATGGCGCTGTACAAAAGAAAGTAACGTCCAAATTATACAACAATATCAGCATAAATTGTTAAGGAACATCGTCAACGCTCCATGGTACTTCAGAAACTAAGATCTTCATCGAGACCTTCAGATGGATACGGTTAGTCAGATAATAAGTAAGTTTGCCGAGAGTCATGACAAAGGCTCTCCCACAATGTGAATATCGAGGCCATCAAACTCCTAGACAACGCCAACGAGATAAGAAGACATTGAGAAGAGAACGAAGCCTTTGAGTTAGTGCTATAAGTTAAATAAGTGCGTTAAGTGAAAAATCAGAGCAAAGTGCGGCTAAAGTGTACACGTTAGGTAGTAGTACTATTATGTATTAGAGCCTATGCTGAATATGACCTAAGATAAGTTTTTTGTAATATTTTGTAGATAGAACTAAGTTGCTTATTATTCATTGAATGATCAAATAGCAATTATCATAAGATTCCTGTTGGAGATTTATTAAAAAATGAAAAATTATGTAAAAATTAAAGATTATAAAAAAACACTATCTGGAGTAGATGTTCCCTCCGATCATAACTTAGTAATCAGATACATAAAACTCAAACTAAAAACAGTAAAACGTCATCAACCGACTAACCGAATAAACACTGACTGTGTTCAACAAAGAAATTTTACACGAGATGAAATAGAAGTTCGAGAAATCGGAAGAAACTCATAACGTCGAAGACCAATGGAATGAGACCAATATCATTATGCAAGAAATAACAAAAATCATAAAATTATTAATAAACGCAAACAAAAATAAATAATTAATAAGATCTTGAGACTAATGGAAAAAACAGGAAACCAGAAAAACACGAACTCTGAAAAATGCAACCAAATCATTGAAACCAGAAGAAAATTCGGGAAGTAAAATAAAAATTGTACAGCAGCAAATATCTTCAGATAGAAGAACTAAAGAAAAAGAATCTCACGTTCCATATGTATAAAAAGATACAAAAAATACTTGGATCATATAGGTCAACTGCAAGTAGTCTAGTTTGTAATCAGGAAAATATTATATTCATTGAACAAGACAAACTGTAATTGTTTGTATTAGAAATAGCAGATAATAAAAGGTACAAATAATAGTAAACAAACTATTTATTTTAACCGAAAAACCGTAATATTACAATATACAAAGAAATTAAGATACAGTGGAACCTCGATAAGTCGGATTATTCGGGACCGCGGCCGATCCGGGTTATCGAAAATCCGGGTAAGCCGGAGAATATGGTAAAAACTAATAAAATACGGAACTCTTCCAGATAAACTTAATTATAATTGCCAAAAAAATGAAATACTTATGCCCAGTACATCTAAATTACGTACAGTTGTATACATTATTGTTTATTTCTTGGTAAAAAAACTCAAAGTGAAAACATTTTTATTTTATCTGATGAAAATCGATCCGGGTTAGCCGGACTTCCGGGTTATCGGAGGCCGACTTATCGGGGTTCTACTGTACGTGTTTCTACAACGAGATATTCTTCTAGACTACAAATCAAACACAAAACTCTACTGACATCGTTTCCACATTCATAATGTAACTCGACACTTTTTCTCGCAATATTACGTTAAGAGTTTTCGACCTAAAAGGTTCGGGGAATCAGCCCGCCCACTTAGACTGCATATGTCCATTTTACCACTAATAAAAATACCATAATTTATAGTTGAATATATTCTAACATTCCCTCGCAACTAAAATTATTTTTGAATTAGTCAAACAGACCCCCTTTACTACTTAAGTACTCTAACTTAACCCTATACAGCGGCTTAGTCAACATATCGGCTATCATATCCTCGGTAGGACAATACCTAAAGTTAACAACCCCTTTTTCTATATAACTAATTTCGGCTCTAAACCCACGAATTCCTTTATAACCTGTTTTAACCAAATTGCTTCCTGACATCCTTCAGCCAATGCTATGTACTCTGTTTCAGTTGATGATAGAGATACGCAATTCTGTTTCCTACATCCCCAATTTATAGGCGAACCCCGTAATAAAAATATATACCCGCTATTTGATTTTCTGTTCCCCTTGTCTTCTGCCCAGTCAGCGTCTGCATAGCCGTATAATGCACTATCTGTCCCTTCTTGTCCTAAAATAAGCTTTTTATATTTACTTTTCTTTAAATATCTTAACACCCTCTTTGCTTCGTTCCAATCTACTTCATTTGGATTTTTATTCTGTTGGCTTAGTATGGTGACGCTTGCCAATATATCCGGTCTAGTATTTACCGCAATATATAATAAACCACCAATCAGTTGTTGATATATTTCACTGTTTTTCACCGGCTTTTCTCTGCTAGGCTTATAGTATCCAACATCCAGCGGTATATTGAACTCTTTTCCATCTTTCATCATAAACTTGTTCAGCAATTTGTCAATATAACTGGCCTGATTTAAACTACATATCCCTTTTAGTATGATAAAATTGATCCAAATAATGCCATAACCCAGATATTGAAAGTTATCCTCCAATACCAAATTGTTCTATATAGTCCACATAATGTTCAGAAAAAAGTCACACCATTTTGAGCGTCGGGTTTGGGGGGGGGGAGGGGGTAGAAATCGATAAATTCGTAGTTTTTTAGGGTTTTCGTCAATATTTCTAAAACTATGCGGTTTAGCATGAACAACCTTCTACACAAAAATGTTCTACATTAAATTTGAAATAAAAAAGGCCATACATAATCCTTCTAAAATGAACGGTTCCAAAGTTACGGAGGTAGAATAGTATAATTGGTCCAAAAAAGGCCTAACCCAGACATCCAAAGTAAAAGTTTTCCTCCTACACCAAATTGTTCTATATGGTCCACATATTGTTTAGTAAAAAGTTACACCATTTTTAGCGTCCGGTTTGGGGGGGGGGGGGGGAGATGGGGGAGAAGTCGGTAAATTATTGGTCTTTTTAGGTTTTTCGTCAATATTTCTAAAACTATGCTTAAGCGTGAACAATGTTCTATACAAAAATGTTCTACATAAAATTTAAAACAAAAAAAGTTCTATACATAATTGTTATAAAATCAACGGTTCCAGAGTTACGGAGGGTAAAAGTGGAGGTTTTCGATACTTTTTATATTATTTGGGCAATTGATGATTATTTTGAGTGGTGAGGTTGACGTCTCTTCAAGGGCTTATCACTAACATACCATCGGCCACTGAAATAGCAAATTCTATTTACAAAACCCAATCCTGTTAAAGAAAATTTCTATAAATTGCCCAAAGAATATAAAAAGTATCGAAAACCTCCACATTTCACCCTTCGTAACTCTGGAACCGTTGATTTTATAATAATTATATATGGGATCTTTTTTGTTTTAAATTCCATGTAGAATATTTTTGTATGGAACATTATTTACGCTAAAGTATAGTTTTAGAAATATTGACTAAAAACTTAAAAAAACTATTAATTTACCGACTTTTCCCCCATCTCCCCCCCAAACCGGACGCTCAAAATGGTGTAACTTTTTACTGAACAATATGTGGCCCATATAGAACAATTTAGTGTTGAAGGAAAACTTTTACTTTGGATGTTTGGGTTAGGCCTTTTTTTGGACCAATTATACAATACTACCTCCGTAACTTTGAAACCCTTCATTTTAGAAGGATTATGCATAGAACGTTTTTCATTTCAAATTTAATGTAGAACATTTTTGTATAAAAGATTGTTCATGCTAAACCGCATAGTTTAAGAAATATTGACGAAAAACCTAAAAAACTACGAATTTACCGATTTCTCCCCCCTCTCCCACCCAAACCCGACGCTCAAAATGCTGTGACTTTTTTCTGAACATTATGTGGACCATATAGAACAATTTGGTGTTGGAGGATAACTTTCACTTTGGATGTCTGGGTTTGGGTCTAGTTATACCATACTATTTATCGCACATTTCAATCTTCATACCTAAATATTCTTGTAATAATCCCAAACTCCTTATATAAAAATTACATTTTAGTTTCTCTTCAAATATATCAATTATTACCTATGTATCCTTTGCTGCTATTAAAATGTGATCCACGTATATAAGTACGTAAACCCTTTCATTATTTATTACCTTGATAAACATGTATCAATATTGCTTTTACAAAAATATTTCCTTAATGACGTGATTTCCTCTTGCATAGCTTGCTTCCATTTTTCACTATCAGTTCTTTCAAGCGCTTCTTTTAAGTTTCTTGGTTCTTCTTCTTGGAATTCTATCAACTTTGCTATGTAGCGCTCAGGTGGAACACCTTTATTTACTTTGCTAGATCTACGATCAGCTGAATTCTCTATATCGAGATCTGTATCTAATTGATAGTTAGAATCACCGTCATCGTCATGGGATTGTTCCCAACTTAAGCTCTCATACGTGTTAGATGTATCCGTAGAATTTTCTATTTCCTCCATGTTTTCAAAATTTGCAACCTCTCTGTCTTCTACGTCGTTTGGCTCTATTTTCTCCCGTTCCATCATGGACCCAATGGATACTTCCTCACTTTTTGCCTCCTTTTTCTCGACGCATATATTTCTCTTGGAAAACACCACACCACGGCTAATTGTAATACGTTCTGTATCTACATTTAACAATCTATATGCTTTTGATTCATCGGAATAACCTACAAATACCAGTGACTCACCTTTTGGATCAAATTTAACCTTCATTTTTTCTTTGGGAATGTGGCTATAAACCGTAGACCCAAATATTTGCAAATTCGACACATTCGGTGTTACTTTATGCCACAATTCATAAGGCGTTTTTTCTTTCGACTTAGTAGGTAATCGATTTTGCAAATAATTTGCTGTCACTATCGCTTCCCCCCAAAATTTCTTTGCTAAACCCGCATCGATTAACATGCACCTAGCCATTTCAACTAGAGATCGATTCTTTCTCTCTGCAACCCCGTTTTGTTCTGGAGAGTACCCTGCTGTATATTGAATTTTTATACCTTTACCCTTTAAAAATTCCCTTAAATTATTATTTACGTACCACTTATTGTCGCCACCCCTATCCGACCTAATTACTTTTGTAACCCTACCTAACTGATTACTCGCAAATTCTATAAACTCTTTTATACATTTTACCGCTTCATTTTTATGATTTAATAAATATATAGTTGTATATCTAGAAAAATCATCAATTAAAGTCAAAATATAACGTTTACCCCCTGGAGTAACAGTCTTCATGGGCCCGCAAATATCCGAATGTAATAAGTCAAGAATATTAAATGTATTGCTATGAGAAAATTTTGGAAAACTCTTACGTAAAATTTTACCTTTCATACAGCATTCACAAGTTTCCCTAATCCTACAGTCTGTCATATCAATCCCGACTGCCATTTTCTTTTCCATTAAGTGTTTGACTGCATCCATGTCCCTGTGTCCAAACCGTCTATGCCATGTATGTTGACAGTTGCTGGAGTGCTCCAAAACACTCAATCCATGGTCCACAGTTGAAAGTTTGTATAAGTCCGGTGAAGGCACCGCACTCGCGACGACTTTTCCGTGTAAAACGATTTTACACTCGTTTTTATCGAATTGCATATTATGTCCCGCACTTGTTAGCTTTTTTACCGAAAGCAGATTTGAGTCTAATCCCGGCACATACAACACTTTATCGATTTTTAAATTTTCCACTCCCGATCCAGTCACGCACTCAATAAGTCCTGTCCCTATACCCTGAACCTCGGAGTATTGCCCTTTCTCCGCCAAACTTACAACGCCCTTTCTGCTACCGTCAAATTGGGTTAAGAATCCTTTGTAATTAACCATGTGGCTCGAAGCTCCTGAGTCAACATACCACGAAGCAGAATCACTTTTTCCGTCCCTTGAGCTATAATTAACCATAAAACATGCATCATCAGTACCTTCAGTGACTTTATTGGCCTTTTCCTTTTAAACGCTTTGTACTTAAAGCAATCTCGTTTAAAATGGCCTTCCTGGTTACAAAAATAACACTGCCTTGCTTCTGCCCTTGCAGTACCATTATTTTTGTTACCCTCGTATACTGATTTCATCACCGACTCCTCCTGATTTCTTCCCAAAGCTCCCTGACGTCTCCTGTACTCATCTATTAATTTACTCGTAACAAATTCTAGAGTAAATTCACTCGATGGCCTACTTTCCAGCGCTGTAATCAAAAAACTGTATGAGTCTGGAAGACTTCCCAGCAAAATTCCTGCTGAGAACCTGTCCTTAATTTCCTCCCCTAAGGCGGCCAGTTTATTCAACGATTCTAGGAATAAACTAATGTGTGCTTCCATATCACCATTCTCCTCTAGCGATAGCCTACAGATTTGCTTTAACAAAAACACCATACTAGACAAACTTGATTTCTGATGATACTCCCTTAGCGCTACCCACGCATCGCGCTCGAATTCCCTGTTCCGGATATGCACTAATTGATTAACGTCAACAAGTAAGGATATAGTTGACAAAGCCTTATCATTTTGTTTTTTCCAAGAACTGCTTCGATCTGCTTCTAATGGTAACTCACTCGAAACTATTTCCCATAGATCAGCATTGATGAGTAACATTTTCACTAAATAACTTGAGGATTGATAGTTCTTGCCGTTCAACTTTTCGACGTTATATTTCGCACTCTCCGCCATTATGTATTCGGTTAACACGAAAATTTCGCGACTGTACACTTTTAATTATTATCTTAATACAGGTGAGCTAACAACGTAACTGAGGCCCATAACCTATTAGAAATAGCAGATAATAAAAGGTACAAATAATAGTAAACAAACTATTTATTTTAACCGAAAAACCGTAATATTACAATATACAAAGAAATTAAGATACGTGTTTCTACAACGAGATACTCTTATAGACTACAAATCAAACACAAAACTCTACTGACATCGTTTCCACATTCATAATGTAACTCGACACTTTTTCTCGCAATTTTACGTTAAGAGTGTTCGACTTAAAAGGTTCGGGGAATCGCCCACTTAGACTGCATATGTCCATTTTACCACTAATAAAAATACCATAATTTATATTTGAATATATTCTAACAGTTTGATGATGAACCGAAGGAGCTGTAAAACTAGCAAATAATATAGAAGCAACCTGACCAGATGAGCATCTTGGAAACCAGGTGTTCCGGGAGTCGGTTCTGGTGGCATATTCGTGTTTAGCGACCCCAAAAAAACCCTCCAGTAATTTATTTGCATCAATTAAATGCCGAAAACCATCGAAACTCTAGAAGATGACGTCCCTTGCAGTGGCCCTGGCCACCACGACCTCCGGAGGTCAATTCTGATGCCATATTCGTGTATAGCGATCCCAAAAACCCATGAGTAATCTGTTTATATCAATTTATTGCCGAAACCCTCGAAACTCTAGAAGATGAAGTCCGTTGAAGGTCAAGGTCAAAGTAAAGGTCGCCATTGGATCATTGGATAGCCAGGAAAAAATCCTAGACTACTAGTGGTTTTCCTTGATCCAAACTTCTGCCAGATAACCAATAATTCAAGGAATCGGAATACCCAGTAAATCTTATAATTTTCCGAGTTTTTGCCTCTATATCTTGAAAATCCTTCATACGATCGAGTTGTGCCCAGGAGTATTTGCTATGCTTGAGAGAGTATTTTCCCAAAGTATGAACGAAATCCACTGCGCCCTAATTTCCATAAGGTTTGTGCGGGGTACTTTACCCTTAGGCAAAATATGATAAGGCGTTATTGCTAAGGCACCCATATTGAAAATTCGAGGCTTCTAAAAGACATTAACGTTATTTTTGCCATTTCAACAAATTTTGTTGTATATTAAATACTACTAAACACTACAAATCGATTATTATTTACTCAAAACAATGAAAGAAGAAGTTACATCTCTTTTTAAAAATATCCCCAGACTTTTCCGATATGTGTAGTGTAGGTATATAAAATTTATTAAAATATTAGTGTAATGGTTTTCAGGTAACAAAAGGACTTAAGCAAGGTTGTTGTTTATCTCCCATACTGTTCAACATATATATCGATGAAGCACTCAGGCACTGGAAGAAGAAGTGTAAAGGGATGGGGCTATCTATTGGGGATGAAACGTTATATCCGTTGCACTATGCAGATGACCAGGTAGTTATTGCCCAAGACAAAGAAGACCTGGAGTATATGGCTAGAAAACTAATGGAAGAGTACAAAAAATGGGGCCTCGAAGTAAATGTCCAAAAAACACAATATCTTTGCGTAGGAGGAGAAAATAATCCAGATGACCTCGACTTAGAAGATGAAACTATTAAGAAATATGACCAATGTACATATTTGGGGGTAAAACTGACAAAGACAGGACGAAGTGATGAAGCCATAAAAGACAGAATAACCAAAGGAAAACAAGTTATAGGTGCGTTGAATTCAGTATTATGGCAAAAAAATATAAGACCGGAAACGAAAAAACGAATATATAATACCATATTAAAACCAGTAATCGTCTATGGCTCAGAAGTGTGGCAGTTATCACAAAAACTTAAAGGTAACCTATTGGCAGTTGAAATGGATTTTTGGAGGAGAGCAGCGGGAAAGTCTAGATTAGAACATGTGAAAAATGAGGACATCAGGAGACAAATGAAAGTACAAAGATCAATTATAGAAGACATCGAAAAACAACAACTAATATGGTACGGACATGTTAGACGTATGGGGGAAGAAAGACTACCCAAAAAGATATTAGAATGGGTACCACCAGAGAAAAGAAAACGAGGACGACCACCAACAACATGGATCCAAGGAATCTCAAAAGCAATGTCAGCAAGAAATCTATCTGAAGAAGACTGGCAGAATAGACAGGCTTGGCGAACGGGAACCCAAAGGCGTATTACGCTGTGAACGGGATATATATATATATATATATATATATATATATATATATATATATATATATATATATATATATAAAATATTAGTGAATTCTCAATAATCTATTTATTTTGAATTAAACTTTCAATGCAATAGTTTCATAAAAACAACGAAGAACCATTAACCATTTTTATTGCGAAAAAATTGATCTCATCTACATTAACTTTTTAAAACGTAGGTACTGTAATTTTGCGGCGCTGGCACAAGAAATTTGCTCTACAGTGTTGCCAACACTGCTTCATTTTCACACCAACTTTGACGATAAATCTGTGCTCCGTGCGTAAAGAGAGTTAAGTCTCAAAACACTGTTTTGAGATAAACGCGTTTAAAGTTTGCAATAAAATGTTCGAGTTATACTTTTGGAGTTATTACAAGAATGTATCCCTCAAAATTCTTTTAAACACTTTTGATCAATTAAATATTTATTTCTCTCAATAACATAATCAATAGATAATATAAACAAACCACATAAGTATTATAAAAAAATAATGAACTTTTTCTTACATGGACACAATTTGCACAAATATCATGAACTTAACACGCTTAACGCATAACACAAACTATTACAAAAAGCATAAAACATAATATTTAATAATAATAATGGGTATTCTTAAGACTAAAGTAGCAGGTTATAATAAATAATAATACAAGAACATTTAGCAAGACCAAAACTTATGTTTATTCATCATAAACCAAGTAAGTAATAATATAAAATAGATACAGTCGGAAAAATGAAAGAGTACCCATGAACGAACATATAAAACACGCTGTAATTTCCTGTCACCGTGTCACACAAAAAATTGGCCAGCGCAAGTACATGTAATAATTATTGTTACATGTACTTGCACTGGACAATTTTCTTTGTGACAAGGTGACAGGAAAATACAGCGTGTTTTATATGTTCGTTCATGGGTACTCTTTCATTTTTCCGACTGTAAGTAAAATAATACAAAAAATAAAAAAAAAACTGATATGGAAAACAAATTAATATTTTTTAAGTTTTATTATTTAGTATTTACATTTTTTTCCTGCTTCCTGACAGTTTGTTTCGTTGATTTATTTTCTTGGCAATTCTTATTTTTTTCGGGGTTTTCACATTTACTTTCTTTTTTTGTCAACTAGTTGCACTATCTCTTCATTTTTTTAACAGGAATATCATCAGTGTAAGTATCCTCTGCTTCATTTCAGGTTATTAAGTCTATAGAATTAATGAAATACTGGTGAAATGTATGAAAGCAGGTTGAGGAGGTCATTTTTTTCTTCTTAGGTATAGGATTTTATCCTGGGTAACGTAAACTAGGATCCATTTTGCTAATGGCTTCTTTGCCTCTTCTTTTGAAACTAATGCATTGAAACGGTTGATTAAGGTCTAAGTAATTCTTGTAGTAAATTATTTCAGGCTCGTTTTTGACAAAATTCAGCCACTGTACATCTCTCCAGCTAAAATTGTTTCCAACAACATCAATGTCGGTTTTTAGCAGCTTAGCAAAGTCAAAGAAGCTATCTCGATTCATCTCCTTTATCACGAAAGGGCGTTTCTTACCAGTGCTTTGTATAACTTAGGCCCAATCATGAGGATGGTGGAAGATCCAGTACTAAAAATTTATGATTAATCTCTTCCAAGTTAGGAGAATTTTGCAGGGCTACCATACACATAGCTGCTACATAAGTATTCTTGTTTTGACCACCACATGTATCTGAGTACATGGTCAAACTTTTCGCAACAGGCTTTAAAGCTTTAGAAATAAATTTGTATACACATGAGCCAACTCCATTAGCATCTCTACCCATCTACACCTTCATGCCAAAGGTAACAGTAAATTGTGCCATCACTGCAGTCGTAGACTGTTAGACAGAACTATGCACGAGTGGACTGGGAAGGCATTGCTGCATGTCAAATGTCACAGTTTGGGTTGAAGGGTCTAGGACGTTTCATCGCCGCTAGTTCATCGCCGGTCGATTCATCGCCGGCCGATTCATCACCAGTCAGTTAATCGCTATTTGATATATTTCCGAATTTTCGACAGTTACATTTATTATTTATTTTTAGTATTAATTAGGAATTCTAGAAAATGCGAGATATGGCCATTCCCGTTGCCATACTTAATCTTTCAATAGTTTATAATATAAAATATATTATAATAATAATCTTTAAAATTTCACGGTTTTTAAATTTAAATTTCAATATTTCCAACCAAGAGAAACTGTTTCTTAAATTCGAAAAGAACCCAAAATTTCTGTACAAAAATTTAGGGGAAGTAGAACAGTAAATATAATAATATTTTTATCTTTTTAATTGTCATAAGTTTTGAACTGAATTTAACGTCGTGTCGTGTCATCTCCCATAATACAAAATCAACTGACTAACTGGCGATGAAACGGACGGCGATGAAACGGACGGCGATGAAATGGACTGGCGATGAACCGGCAGCATCGAAACGGCGGCGATGAACCGGCGGCGATGAAACGTCCCAATCCGGGGTTGAACGTTAACTTTTGTATTTTCTTTGTCTTTTTGGACTCATATGCACACTCCGCGTTATCATGGTGCTCATTTTTTTGTTTTAAAAACTCCTAGTTTTCATTCTCAGACCATATTTTAAATTGCATGTCTAGCCTATCACATTTTGAACATATGTATCCACTTTAGGCTTTTTAATTTTTAAATTTTAGTTGTGGAGCTCCTCACAAAACTTAGTATAGCTTACGGGTTTTAAACTGGTTTCAGATAGGTTACGCTTGTATTCTTCATATTATAGTGTCACTATAGTCAAATGTAGAGAAACAAATTTTTTCCCACAATCTCGTCTTGAGTATGGGCTTTCATAAGCTGGGATTCTAATTAAAAATGTATTTACTTTATTCCTTTCTTCTTCAGTTATAAAGATTTATCTAAAATTTTCTCTTTCATCCGGTTGAATTATTCCCAAAGAAGATGATCTTTTCTTTTGAATAATAGTTTATAGATATCAAATACTCCAAATAATTCCGACTTTCTCCAAATAATTTTAGTAAAATAGACAAATCAGCTTTGAAGGCGCGCGGCGTACAGAGAGTCAAGGTAATAACTTATTAGTATTAGTGTACAGTTTGTTAAGTCGCCAAATTGTGGGACTTAACACACTGAGTCTTCTTATTTCTTAAATAATGTTTAGTGTAAAGAGTGATATGTCTAAGTTCAGGACTTAACACGCTTTACACAGTTAGGATTGACCGTTTTCCATTTGTGTAAAATGAATATCTCAGTTTAGGAATTGAATTGGACTTGATAAATTATATACACATGTAGATATCAAAGTCTAACATACAGATAGTGCATTGGCTAATTTCGACCATTTTTGGACTTAACTCACTTTACGCACAGAGCACAGAAATTGTATCGTCTGTGAGCCGTTTAAGTTTTCTAGTGCCATAACCCTCAGAGGTTACGGCACTATTGGAGTTTTAGTTGAGTAATTTTTCTTGGCTAACAAATCCACTATCACATAGACGTTGTCATATAGAAATATTGAAAACTGAACGGTACTTATCACACATCCACTCACGGTCAAAGCGTAATGCAAACTCTCTTGTGGGAAGCTTGCTAATGCTGAGAGAGCCAAAACCAAAAATGGTAATAACGACACAGGCACATTATGCTAATTCTAAGATAACTAAATTACATATCCCAGAGACCGGCAGTTCTCGCCATGGCGCACAACCCTCGTACATGCGACACTATATGTATATACACGAAATTTTCGATTTTCTAAATCTGACTGAATTGAAAATTGAACCAAATCCCATCTTAAAGCATAGGAAAAGACTCGCCTATTCATATGTCAACCAGCCATTTTGGTCCAAGGGAGTGGATTTTACGGCCCTTCCCATTTAGGGTCTGTTTTTCGTTCTCGCCCTCAAAACTCCCAAAAATTTAGAAATTTAAGTCCGACTTTTGCGGCTCCTGATAGATTTTCAGAATTTTATTCAATTTCTATTTAAAAATGAAAAAATGTTTGTATGTATGTATGTATGTATGTATGTATGTATGTATGTATGTATGTATGTATGTATGTATGTATGTATGTATGTATGTATGTATGTTTGTGTAAAAGTTACACCGACCTGAATTTTTTTCTGTGTTTGAAGATGGGGTCAGCGCCGATTCAGAACCGGTGTAGTTTGTGACTTTTGACCACCCATAAGCCAGCTATAGGACTTAGTAAGTACAGAACGGCATGTTTTTTGGGGGTATATATCTTGGGTTCAAGGAGAGACAGGAAAACAACAAATACATCTAATCAATAGCGTTGAGTTAAGCTTTCAAATGGTGGCTAAGCGGTTAGGATCAGACATACACACGGCTCGGTATAGCCGAAAAAGTGAAAAACTAAACTTTGAAATCTTTTTTCAACAATTACTCAAAATTTCAACCTACGCGTTGCGCCAATAACTGAGTGTTTGTAGGAGGACTCTAGACGTGTCTAACACTGTATATCTACTATGTAATTTTTAAGTTATAGGCTTCATAAATAAAATCGAATCTATTTCCTATGGGAAAAACGGTTTTTAAAGCTCAATAATTCCTGTAATACCTTCAGTTATCATATTTGACCTTGGATGCATCAGATATTACTTGTCAATACGTTTCAAACTCATGGTTAACGATCAAAATCGGTTAAGCCGTTTCAAAGTTATCAAGCTTCAAAGTATAATCCATTTAACGATTATGGCCGAAATGGTTTGTGTAGTCGTAGTGGTTACGACGCTAAATTTGATAGAGAAATCCGAATTCATTTACCGGCCATCACAATATTTTTTTTCAACCTATTTCGAATAGAAAAAAAATCTAGTGTACATTCGATTAGATCATTTGGGAGATATGCGAGAAAGGCGACTTAACGCTTATCTTGGAATCGATAAACATTGCATTCAACTTCATACATTTAATTTATTAATAAATTTGAAAAACTTCTGATACAAGAATAAAAAACCGCTAAACGCGCCGTAAAAATGAGTGGTGCCATCAATATTTCAGCTACAAAAGAACTGATATGAATATTACGTGGCGCGAAAATGTATTGTCATTTTGATGGAAAATAAAATTCTAGTTTTATTTTAAAAGATATTTCCATCATATTTGCTAAATTTGAAGTAAAACATGCCACAAAAGAGCTTCAAATACAAACTGTAACAAAGTTACTATTTTGTGGTGCGTTTTACTTCAAATTTAGCAAATATTATGGAAATATCGTTTAAAATCAAACTAGAATTTTGCTTTCCATCAAAACGAAAATACATTTTCGCGCCACGTAATATTCATATCAGTTCTTTTGTAGCTGAAATATTGTATGCGCCACACATTTTTACGGCGTTTAGCGGTTTTTTTATTCTTATGACATTATTCTACAATGAACGTCTAAGTGAATGTGTTAGGCCTTAGTAGCCTAGTAAAATAAAAAAAAGTCAAAATGTAAATTCGTACAGGTTGAAACAAATTTTATATCAAATTTTAGGTGTATACAAAAGATATTTTCAAAAAAGTATCCAAATCATACAAGGGGATCATTGTTTAAATAATTAAAAAGGGGTCATTTTTGCAAAAAAATTACTTTTTTTACTGCTGAGGTCATTTAATTACTAATCAAAGTCAATAGGATTATTTTCTGTAAAGTTGAAGGGTAAATCTTTCACATAAGACTTACTTAATTAAAATTGACCCCATCTTTATTTAAATAATTGTATATAAAACTATAAAAACACATTTGCAAAAAATTATTTTTAGCGTTTTAAATAAACACTATAAAATATCTTTTTTTACAGAAGAAGTTGTTCTATGTTACCAGTATTAAGCAAAAAAAAATTGGTCAAGGAATATTTAATATTTTTTGAGATATTGAATTTGTTTATTAAATGTTACTATATTTTCAATTGCAAAAACGCCGTTGTTGCCAAAGAAATATTGACCTGAATATGATCTCGTTATTTTGATTTTTATCGATAATTTCGATAAATGTATTTATAAATTCAAATTTCAACGAAACTCCCCCCTAAAATGGCATTTGAAAATTATTCAAATTTGTTTATATTTTGTTTTTTTAATAACGTCGCGGGGATTAAGTATTTTGAAATACCGTTTCGACAATTGGGTTCCTGGGAATTTTTTACTAATTAACAAAATTTTTTTGTCGTTTTTTCTTCTTTTTTTTCCTTGGAGTTATATTACTACGGGCCCTTTTAGGGTTAAATTTCATTAAGAATATTGAATCTGCGAGTTGTAGATTCTAGACCTAAAAATATTAAGATTTAATTAAAATCTCTTAAATAAAATGTGGCCACTTACTGAGATATAGGGTGTTTTATTTATAAATTTAAAAATTATTGTTACCAAGTACTTTAAAACTATTTGACGTATCCTTATCATACTTGGCAGAAAGTGTGGCTATTATACACCCTATTAAACTGTGGTTATTAATCGTTTCTAGGTAGTGCCAGAGGCGTACGACAGGGGATAGTGAATGATTAACCCTTCCCAAATTCTACGCCACTGAGTGAATTATTATTTTAGCGAAATTTTTCGATTCTCCAATACTTTGTATGTAAATAACTTTATTGGTATCGATAAAGTCATCAGTGTGCGAGATATTGGAAGTTTAAAATGAATGAATTATTAATGAATCAAAATAACTATGCCGTTTCATTTTAAACGTCCAATATCTCGAAAACTAATGACTTAATCGTTACCAGTAAAGAGTATATTATTTACACAAAAAGTATTGGAGAATCAGAAAATTTCGCTGAAATAGTATTTCCCTAAGTGGCGTAGAACTTGGGAAGGGTTAACCATTAACTATCCCTTGTCGTACGCCTCTGGTAGTAGATTGAAACTTTTATTTATCACAATTTAGTAGACTGTAGACACTTTCTGCTAAGTATGATAAGGATGCGTCAAATAGTTTGAAAGTACTTGGTAAAAATAATTTTTAAATTTTTAAATAAAACACCCTGTAACTCAGTAAGTAGCCACATTTTATTAAAGTGATTTTAGACCAATCTTAATATCTTTAGGTCTAGAATCTACAACTTGAGATTCAACATTCTTAATGAAACTTAACCCTAAAAGGGCCCATAGTAGTATAACTTCAAGAAAAAAAAATGAAGAGGAAAAAAGACAAAAAAATTTGTTAATTAGTGAAAAATTCCCAGGAACCCAATTATGGAAACAGCATTTCAAAATATTTAATCACCGCGACGTTACTAAAAAAACAAGTTATAAACAAATTTGAATAATTTTCAAATGTCATTTTAGGGGGAAGTTTAATTGAAATTTGAATGTATCAATACATTTGTCGAAAATATACATAGAAATAAAAATAATAAGATTTAATACAGGTGAATATTTCTTTGGCAACAACCGCGTTTTTGCAATTGAAAATAGAGTAACATTTAATAAACAAATTCAATATCTCAAAAAATATTAAATAGTTTTGGACCAATTTTTTTTCAGTTAATACTGATAACATAGCGCAACTTTTTCAGTAAAATAATATATTTTATAGTGCTTATTTAGAACGCTAAAAATATTTTTTTGCAAATTTGTTTTTAAAGTTTTATGTATAATTATTTAAATAAATAGGGGGTTAAATTTAATTTAGTAAGTCTTATGTGAAATATTTACCCTTCAACTTTGCAGAAAACAATTCTCTAGACCTTCATTAGTAATTGAATGATTTCAGCAGTTAAAAAAGTATTTTTTTTGAAAAAATGACCCCTTTTTAATTATTTAAACAATGATCCCCCTTTATGATTTGGATACTTTTTTGAAAATTTCTTTTGTACGAACCTAAACTTTGATATAAAATTTGTTTCAACCTGTACGAATTTACATTTTGATTTACATGTAGTGTAATTTTATTTTACTAGACTATAGGCCAAAAACAGATTTTGAATTTTTTTAGGGTTATGGCACCTTTGAAGTCAGGGTGCGACATGTATTCCCAAAATTAAATTCCGACAGAGGTCGCTCAAAATTTCAAAGATGGACGATAACTCTAGGAAAACAATTCATTTTGTTATTTGACCTCACAGTTAAATTAAAATCATTTACACGAGTGTTTTGCCAATGTAACCACTAAGTTTTGCCACTAAGACATCTTATAGGTTAACCCATTTAGCGCCAAAGGTGCGAAAACGCACCATTTTTTTGTAGATTTTTTTTTGACAATTCGTTAACTTTTTTTAAATCTTTGTATTTTTTTAAGCAACCAGAAGATATAAGTGTAACTGAATTTAATTTTGTTTAATTTCCAAACTCATGCTTTCATCACAAAAATATTTTCTAAATGTCCGACATTTTCAATCCTTTGACCCAACTTTATTTTTACTGTAGTAATTTTATTGGCGTAGCACTTTTGTGGTCAAATAAATTAAAACATTATTTTTTTAACCTATTTGTACACCAATTGTTATAAAAATACAAAAAAAAATTTCCTGAGTCATCAAATCTCGTGTTTGAAAATAATGGTTCGATAACGAACCATTGGCGGAAGTCGACATATAATCCTGTCTGATCAGTAATAAGTTCAAGGTGATGCACAGGCAGTAATTTGTTGGGATATTTCTTTATTTTGTGTAAAAACACGTATCCACCATGCTTGCGTTCCGAGCTCCTGCAACTGCTCCACATAGTGGACACGTTTGGCGCGCACGGACTGTGCAATTGTGCGCACTCTGCCTCGGCGCTCCAATCTGTGGCAGTTTATATGTAAGGGAACGCATACCGTATCGATTGGAGCAGTTGCAGGGAGCGCAAGAAGTTCGTGAACATAGTGGATGGTTGGCGCTCTCGGACCATGCAACAGTGTGCGCTCCGCCTCAACGATCCAATAGGTGGCGGTTTATATGTAGAGGAGCGCATGCATGTAGATGGGAGCAGTTGTAGGGAGCGCGGAGCGCAAGAGGTTTGTGAAGATAGTGGATGGTTGGCGCTCCCGGACCGTGCAAAAGTGCGCGCTTCGCTCGGCGGTCCAATAGGTGGCGGTTTATATGTAGAGGAGCGCATGCCGTATCGATGGGAGCAGTTGGAGGGAGCGCGGAGCGCAAGAGGTTTGTAAAGATAGTGAATGGTAGGCACTCCCGGACCGTGCAACAGTGCGCGCTCCGCCTCGGCATTCCAATTGGTGTCGGTTTATATTTAGAGGAGCGCATACCGTATCGATTGGAACAGTTGCATGGAGCGCGGAGTGCAAGAGGTTCGTGAACATAGTGGATGGTTGGCGCTCCCGGACCGTGCAACAGTGCGCCAACGACCGTGCGGCAGTGCCTCGGTGGTCCAATATTACGAACGTAGTGGATACGTACCTTAAGAAAGACGGGTATTCTGGTATTCAGTTTTGTTATAATCTAGGGTGGGGTGGGGGGGGGGAGGGGGCTGCGTAAGGGAGGTTGTGTAGTGTTGTAGACAATATGTCGATTTGTCGAATTTATGCAACTGGCACAGTGCAAGATACAGGATTGGGAAGTGTAAACTGGAAATATCTAAAATAATTTCTAAAAAAGATAGAGGGCCGTTCGACTTCGTTTTTGAGAAAGAAGCTGAAGAAGGTGTAGGCAATGTTCTAACCATACTATTTTTGTTTGTCAAAAATTCCAGGTCCATTTACACTCTAAATGTTTTGAGATTTTGCACAAAAAATAAAATTGTGTATTTCAATTTTTATATCTCATTTCCGCCAAAGGTTCGAAAACGAACCATTTTGTTGTTGTGACACCTGCCATTATCAAAGTGTAAAACAATTTTTTTACGAATGTTTAAATTTATTTTACTCTAGTTAATCAAATATATTACATATTATTGCAGTATTTCTTTGCTTGGCGGTTAATTGGTTAAAGACGACTCAAAATAATTATGTTTCATCTGTATGCATTCATTAAAATTTGATGCTAGCTACTGATTTGTTTTTACCTTTTTTTCATAAAAAAATCTGGCCCCCCGATAATCACACAGTGTTTTAAAAATTATTAATCTATCTTAGAATTTCTAATTTTGTTTTTAATTTAGTTAATAGGTACACTAGAATTTATTTTACACCAACAGATAACAATTTTTAACCAAATAAAAACTGTAAACTAAGTAGGTGACTTTATTTTATAATAATTGTGTTCTGGAAATTATGAGGAGGTCGGAATATTTTGCATAACAATGTACATTCTATGTACAGAATAATATACTACATTTTATTTATTTATTTAATTTTAAATAAATAAAGCAGTCGCTTAAACATTAAAAAATACTACGTATAATACAAACGTTAAATTAACGAAATGTGTGATTTGGAATTAGTTAGTTTACGTCATTACGTAAAGTATAATAGCAATGAATACTGAGGTACACTGCCATAGTGTTTTTAAGTCGACATCATTGTTAATTTTAACATAAACTGACCGCCAATATGTACACAAATTAATGACAAACTCAATGTTTTCCTTGAGTTGATGTTTTCAAATTCGCCACCAGGCGTCGCCCACTTTGCGGTTCCTCGCCAATTATTTTTGTTCGAAGAAGCCGTTCAGAAGAAACACACGAATCACAAACCGAACTAAAGCAGGCGGTGCCCAGCTTCATACTGCACAGAATATCAATCATAAACATTCATAAAATTAAATATATTTTCTAAACGTGTCCAAATTATAAAAGCCGAAAAATATAAATCTTCAATTTACTGCCATAAAGTGAGCAGCTCGGAGCATGGTATATCAGTTTATTACCTCACTAAATCCATAAAATTTTAAAAGCAAAACATTGCAAATACTTGCAAATATACTTGCAAATTATTTTTAACACATGACTAGAGGAACGATTGGATGATTGTGGATACAGTTTGACAAGCTGGTCATCTGCATGTAAATATAAAAGAAAGTTTTATTAGAGAGATAAAATAGGCATGCTTTTCTGCTTGTTTTGACTGCGGTGTTGCCACGTAAAAAATTTATTTGTGATGAGAATATTACAAAAAAAAATTCAGTGAGCACGTTAAGGTTGAAATATGTTAATTTTTTCGTGAATGGGTGATTTTGGTAATAAATCTCGAAACAGGTCGATTTTAATTTTTAAATTATTATTTTTTGGCATATTATATAACATACTAGTGACGTCATCCATCTATGCGTGATGAGGTAATCGATGACTTTTTTTAAATTAGAATGTCGTGTGCTATATTTTAAAGGTTATTCAATTCCATATTCAGTAATATAAATATTCTTCTTCTTCTTCTTCTTCTTCTTCTTCTTCTTCTTCTTCTTCTTCTTTTTGTACAGCCATGACTCTGTCTGTTTTTTCAATGTGCCTCTACTAAGTTGTGGTTCCATCGTTTTCGTGGTCTTCCCACTGATCGTCTCTCTATTGGGGAAACGTCTCTCGTTGTCCTACTATCATATTTGTTGTCACTCGGCTTATGTGGTCATTCCATTCTATTCTTCTGTTTCTTACCCAGTTATTAATGTTATACGCCTTGCACCTCCGTCGTATATCTGTACTTCTAGCTCAGTCCCATAGAGCCTTACCATCGATTTTTCGAAGGGTTTTCATCTCCGCTGTTTCGAGCAATCTTTTTGTCCTCTCTGTGTCGGGTCGTGTTGGTCTGATGACTGTTTTGTAAATTCAGCCTTTCATTTCTTTTCCGATATTTTTATTTTCCATATTGTGGCATTCAGGCAACCTGCGGCTCTGTTTGCTCTATTCACTTGATCTTTCACTTCTGTTTCGAGCCTTCCGTAGCTAGATAGTGTAATGCCTAGGTATTTAAACTCCATCACTTTTTCTATTATCTGACCTTCCACCTCCAATTTACATCTTATTGGATCTGCCAGACAATCGTTTGTCAAAATGAAAAAGTTCCTATGCAGCCGGGACATAAATATAAACTTAAGAACAAGAATGTTGAGGTGCTATGTTTTCTCCGTTCTGCTGTACGGCATGGAAGCTTGGACGCTGAAAAAGATAAACATCAAAAACATTGAGGCATTCGAAATGTGGTGTTACAGGAGAATGTGGAAAATACCATGGACAGAAAGAGTAACAAATCAAGATGTTCTGCTGAAGATGGGGAAGGAATGCGAAGTCATAAAAAGTATACAAACGAAAAAACTGGAATATCTAGACCACATAATGAGAGGAGAAAAGTACTCTATGCTAAGACTCATCATCCAAGGAAAAATCTCGTGAAAGAGAAATGTGGGACGCAGGAGGATTTCCTGGTTGCGAAATTTAAGAGAGTGGTATGGGTGCACGGTGCAGTTCAATACAGTTGTTTTGAGCTGCAGCCAGCAAAGTTAAGATTGCTGTGATGGTAGCCAACCTCCGATAGGAGATGGTACTGCAAGAAGAAGAAGAAGGATCTGCTGTTATAACCATGCATTTTGTCTTTTGTGAGGAAATTAACATGATAAATTTTCTGGCGATTATGTTGAATTGGTGCAGCATATGTTGTAAATCATTTTCACTTTGAGAGATTAGTATTGCATCGTCCGCATAGTAGATTATTTTAAGTTGTTTTTCTCACATTTGGGAGATTATTTGGGAAATATTAACATAATTATTTATACCTTCCTTTGTTACCAAAAAATTGTTATTAATTAAATTAATACAGAAAGAAGAATGTATGTAATTTATTTAATTAAAAATACATTTGACTGTTGTCATAAAACAGAAAAGAATGTTTATATGTCAAATAAATATTGTTTTTAGCTTAAATTAAATGTTCAAACTGCCAAGAGGTAGGTGGGTGCCAGATGTCTGGGCACCAGATGCTTCGGGGGTCGGTCCTGATGACGTATTTGTGTTCCTCCAAGTTATCTGTTTCCAGTAACAAAAGTTGTTCCTTTCACAACCTATGGTTGTGACACCTAGGTAATAACGAAAAGTGATGAAGCATAACTTAGAACAGTTGAGAGAAAAATACTAAGAAAAGTATATGGCCCGGGGTAAGAGAAAAACGGCACATGGAGAATCAGAAGAAACGACGAGGATAATGAATTGAATGAAGGTTGCGATATTGTACGATTTGTGAAAAGTAAAATCTGTTATGGCTGGAACATGTGCAGAGACAAGACAATGAATAGACAACAAAGAAAATATTACAATGGAAGCCGATAGGAAGGCGAAAAAAAAGGAAGGCCCACAACGAGATGGTTGGATGGCACGAAAGATGACCTGAAAACCATGAACAAAAGATAATGAAGAAGAAGGGCATAAGAGACATCCGAGTGAAAGGACACAGCCGGACAGGCAAAGACCCGTCCTGGGTTATGATTTTAAAATAAAAAGAAGAAGACATATTTATTCACTTTTGGATGCATTTTAAAATGCAAATATGCATTTCCACCCATTTTTCTAATGTAGAAGAAGAAGAGGACATGTTAGTTCACTTTTAGATGCACTTTGTGCAGTTTAAAATTCAATAATTATACATCTCCACCCATTTTTATATTGCATACTTTTTCCCTGACATCATCCGAAATACAATGCAAAAAATTGCAAGTATCTAGGTGCTGTACTTAAAAATCCATTTATTCCGATATTCATCTAATTTATTTAAATCTATAATTAGTCCAGAAAGCCACTGCGCATCCGCTAGGGAAAATATTCTAATTCGGATTTTTTGCACAATTTTACTCAAAAAGGACTCCTTTTAACAAATTTGCATGTTGCCAGGACCAAAAGGTGGTCAAAAATTTTTTAAACGTTTTTTTTTGTTTTTTTCCTAAAATTATTTTTTTTGCATGGAAAAAAGTTTTTTTTAGGTTTTTTGGATCATTCCAAACAGAAAAGGCCTTTAGTGACTTTTCTCTAAAAATGATAGTTTTTGACATATAAGCGATTAAAAATTGAAAAATTGCGAAATCGGCCATTTTTAACCCTCAAGAACTATGTGAAAAACTGAAAATTTGAGTGTTGCCAAGGTAGGTAGATATTCTTTAAACATCGATTGATGAAATCCCGAAGAGTTTTTTTCAATACAATATTCAAAACTAGTTTGTTTCTTAATTGGTAATCAAGCGTGCGCGACACTATTTTCCACCGACAGTATGGTGCAAATGAAAGGAATAAATTCGTTATTTCGTAAACCTACGACTTTAAGGAAAAATCCCGAAACAGGTCGATTTTTATTTTTAAGTTATGATATTGTGGCGTATATCGTATACTAGTGACGTCATCTATCTGGGCGTGATGACGTAATCGATGATTTTTTTAAATGAGAATAGGGATCGTGTGGTAGCTCATTTGAAAGGTTCTTCAATTTTCTATTCAGTAATGTAAACATTTACATAATTATTTATACAGGGTGTACTTCGACTTATTTTTTTGTCAAATAATTTAATTTAATAAAAATTTTTTGGACACCCTGTATAAATAATTATGTAAATGTTTATATTACTGAATAGAGAATTGAAGAACCTTTCAAATGAGCTAGCACACGACCCCTATTCTCATTTAAAAAAATCATCGATTACGTCATCACGTTCAGATGGATGACGTCACTAGTATACCATATATGCCACAATATCATAACTTAAAAATAAAAATCGACCTCTTTCGGGATTTTTCCTTAAAGTCGCCGGTTTACGAAATAACGAATTTATTCCTTTCATTTGCACCATACTGTCGGTGGAAAATAGTGTCGCGCACGCTTGATTGGCAATTAAAAAACAAAGGCGTTTTGAATATTGTATTGCAAAAAACTCTTCGTGATTTCTTCAACCGATGTTCAAAGAATATCTATCTACCTTGGCAACGTTCAAATTTTCAGCTTTTCAGATAGTTTTTGAGGGTTAAGGATGGCCGATTTCGCAATTTTTCAATTTTTAATCGCTTATATGTCAAAAACTATCATTTTTAGAGAAAAGTCCAAAAAACGTAAAAAAACTTTTTTCCATGCAAAAAAAAATAATTTTAGGAAAAAAACAAAAAAAAAACGTTTAAAAAATGTTTGACCACCTTTTGGTCCTGGCAACATGCAAATTTGTTAAAAGTAGTCCTTTTTGAGTAAGATTGTGCAAAAAATCCGAATTAGAATATTTTCCCTAGCGGATGCGCAGTGGCTTTCTGGACTAAATTCAAATCTATTTATTCCGGTATCCAACATGCCCTGGTCTAAATTTACGGTCACAGTAAATGCCAATAGACCGGGCAGTATCTTCGCCCCCGCTAGCGAAATTATTCCGATTCGATTTTTTTGCACAAACTTACTCAAAAAGAGGTCCTTATAACATATTCACAGGGTGCCGGGCGGTGCCGTGGTCGAAAAATTGTTTAAACAATTTTTTTAAACAAATTCACAAAAATAATTTTTTATTTCAAACAATTTTTTTAGATAAATTGGGCCATTCTGAGCAAAAAAGGTCTCTTGTCATTTTTTTCTAAAATTGATTGTTTTCGAGTTATATGCGATTTAAAATTGGAAAAATGCGAAAATGGCCAATTTCAAGGCTTACTAACTCATTTAAAAATTATTATTATTAAATTCCAAAAGTGACCAAATCAAGCTTCAAACCCCTTCTTCAAGTTACTGAAGAGATTTTTATGAATATTTTATTATAAAGCTGTTATTTTTAATTATTCACAATTAGCGATTTAGTCCAAGATGTATCGTCGCGTCGCCCCCGTTAGTGAAATTATTCCGACTCGATTTTTTTACACAAGCTTGCTCAAGTTGGACTATGGCGATAATTGTTAATAATTAAAAATAGCAGCTTTGTAATAAAATAATGACAAAAATCTCTTCATGACCTTGAAGAAGGGGTTTTAAACTGGATTTGGTCACTTTTTGAATTTCATAATAATAATTTTTAATCGAGTTATTAAGTCTTGAAAGAGACCATTTTCGCATTTTTCAAATTTTTAATCACATATAACTCAACAACAATCAATTTTGGAAAAATAACAAGAAACCTTTTATGCTCACAATGACCCAACTTATCTAAAAAAATATTGTTCGAAATGAAAAAATTATTTTTGTGAATTTGTTTAAAAAAAATTGTTTAAACAATTTTTCGACCACCGCACCGCCCGGCACTCTGTGGATATGTTATAAGGACCTCTTTTTGAGTAATTTTGTGCAAAAAAATTGAATCGGAATAATTTCGCTAGCAGGGGCGACGATACTGCCCGGTCTACAATAATTATTTGTGCATTTCGTTTGAGAGCTTCTGCAATTATAGACAAGTATGTGTTTGGCAAGTGTATAAATAATTGTGATTCCTTTGGCTCGGGGCATTTTTTAGGGGCAACCAACGAGTGACAAATAATTATTGTACCAGCAAATTCACACGACATGGCAAGTATACGCAAATAACGATTATTCGCCAAGTACTGTTTGAGTCCGGCTTAAGCGTTTAGAAGTGTTATATGAGACATCCTGTTATAATATGAGAATGACATGCTTAAATTGTTGGAAGGAATATCTGCGAGCATATTACCTAAACTAGGGCCGGCGTAGATCAGGCGGTAGTATGCTTGACTCGCGTGCTGGTAGGCCGGGGTTCAAATCCCAGCGCTGGCAAGAACAACTAGACAATTTTAAAATTTCTATAGGCCACAGGTCGACTCATTAGTGCAGCCGATATGTGAAACAATTGTGCATTTAATGATAGAAGTATGTAATTTGGACCACATATACTACACATATAAAGGTTTAAATTTAGATATGAGGCCATCTCAGATTTTGCCTTTTACAAAAATGGCGGGTATTCAAAATGGCGACTAAACATATGTGACTAATAGCATGATAACTTTTGAACGAGACGTCAGATTTCAACCAAACGCTATAGCGGGATAAGATGGTCAAAAATGTCCCCGCACCGATCAGCGACGCTACCTATGTTTTCGATAAAGGATATAAAATTATGCCCTCATGTAAATTTTTAGCTTCCCAGAGGTCCTAGAACGTCTTAAATCGAGAAAAGAAGAATTTTTAGGTTTTATTTTTTTTGAGCGCCATTTTACTTTAAAATGTCTAAAAAAATTCTAGAGGTTGTATCTTTTGAATGCAAAACAACCTGATTTTTTTCAGATTTTTGTATTGAAAAATGAGCCCAGGAAAAATTTTTCAAATTTTCAAAAAAATTTTAGGTTATGATGATATGATTTGGCCAAATTTTAAATAGTATTTTTTGTGTACTTTTGCCGTTCTTTTAAATGGCAGAGGCAGAAATTTTAATATCTGAGCGGTAAGAACGAAAAAATCAAAAAAACAGTTTTTGGCTGTCTCGACATGCATCTCGGGACAGCTAATTTTAGGATTTAGGATCCTGACTACAACTGAAAAAAAACTAAAAGTGTGAATTTTGTCATAAAATTTGGTATGTGAGGTTATAACAGTATTTGCAACAACTTTTCCAAATAACTTTTCGATATCTCTAACGCGAAGCAAATCGAATCGCACATCGAAAATTCACCCTGTTTGTGGATTCGCAGTAGGCCGCGTTTAAAATTTAAAGTTCAGTTAATTCTTTTAAAAATTGTGAACCATCAACCTGTAGGACTGTGCAAAATTTCAAATATGTATATATTTTGATAGCCGAAACATAGGGGTGTCTTTATCTTAAATGCGGCACACTGTATCTTATCAATGCGATAATTTATTGCAACTAATATAGTCGTATTCTTTATAGATTCAAAATATACAATCAAAATACTGACTATTTCACTAATTTTATCATAAAAAATTCAAATTGATTGCATTGAAGTATTGAACCAATTGTTGTCAGATTTTCCGGTTTTCTGGAAATCTAATGAAATTTCTTATTTCAAATGGAACACCCTGTACATTTTTTGGTACATTTATTAAAAAATAAATTAAAGAAATTATAAAAATAAATTTTTTCGGCCCGTGTAGACATTATTTTACGTTCTTTGGATAATTGTGATCAAAATAGGTCTTTTGTAATTTTTCTCTAAAGTGAATAGTTTTTGAGTTATAAACAATTTAAAACTGAAAAAAATCGAATAATAGCGATTTTCAAGGTTCAAAAACACAAATAAAAAATATTATTTTTGAAAGTGCGGAATACCCAAATTCAAGCTAAACACTTCTTCCAGGGGTTTGCTATAAAATTTTTTGGCACGTTTTATTCTAAAACATTGCTTTTTAATAAATGTTAATGAAGCGCATATGAGAGGACCAGCGATCGGGCTGCATTAACAACTAAAAAACAATAGTTTAGAATGAAACAAGCTCAAATTACTTACTGTTAACTGATAAAATAAGGCTTTACCTTGAATTTATGTACTTCGCAGTTTCAAAAATAATATTTTTGATTTGTGTTTTTTAACCTTGAAAATCGTGATTATTCGATTTTTTTTCAGTTTTAAATTATTTATAACTCGAAAACGATTAACTTTAGAGAAAAATTATAAGAGAACTTTTTTGTTGCCAATGGTTGAAAGAACGTAAAATAATGTCTACCCGGGCCGAAAAAATTGATTTTTATAATTTGTTTAAAAAGTTTTTTTAAATAAATGTAGCAATAACTCCGAAATTATGGCCTTTAGATATAGGGATTATAACATGGAAAATAATCAGTATTTCTTAAGGACTTCAAAACGCAAAAAATATACAGAGTGTTCCATTTGAAATAAGAAAGTTAATTAGATTTTCAGAAAAACGGAAGATCTGACAACAATGTAAGTATTACTATAATATCGGTCACGTTAGGAAACCCCTACGCACCATAATCTATGAAAATCGTGCAAGCCGTTTCCGATATAATTGAGGGTTTCCATACATAAAACTCACTCTGTATATTATATTATATTATTACACATTGATTGGTTCAATACTTCAATGCAACCAATTTGAACTTTTTATGATAAAATTAGTGAATTAGTCAGTATTTTGATTGTATATTTTGAATCTATAAAAAATAGGACTATATTAGTTACAATAAATTATTATCAAATTAATAAGATACAGAGTGTCGCATTTAAGATGAAGACACCCCTATGTTTCGGCTATCAAAATATATGCAGATTTGAAATTTTGCACAGTCATACAGGGTGATGGTTCACAATTTTTAAAATAGTCAACTGAACTTTAAATTTGAAACGCGGCCTACTGCGAATTCACAAACAGGGTGAATTTTCGATATGCGATTCGATTTGCTTCGCGTTAGAGATATCGAACAGTTATTTGGAAAAGTTGTTTCAAATATTATTATAAACCCACATACCAAATTTTATGACAAAATTCACACTTTTAGTTTTTTTTAAGTTGTTGTAGTCAGGATCCTAAATCCTAAAATTGGCTGTCCCGAGATGCATCTCGAGACAGCCAAAAACGGTTTTTTCGATTTTTTTGTTCTTTCCGCTCAGATATTAAAAATTCTGCCTTTGCCATTCAAAAGAGCGGCAAAAAGTACACAAAAAATACTATTTAAAAGTTGGCCAAATCATATAACCTAAAATTTTTTTGAAAATTTCAAAAAAATTTCCTGGGTTCATTTTTTATTACAAAAATCTGAAAAAAATCAAATTGTTTTGCATTCAAAAGATACAACCTCCTGATTTTTTTCAGATTTTTTTAAGTAAAATTGCGCTCAAAAAAAATAAAACCTAATAATTCTTCTTTTCTCGATTTAAAACGTTTTAGGACCTCTGGGAAGCTAAAAATTTGCATGAGGGCATAATTTTATATCCTTTATCGAAAATATAAGTAGCGAGGCTGATCGGTGCGGGGGCATTTTTGACCTTCTTATCCCGCTATAGCCTTTGGTATGTAGGCTTCTTTTTCGATATACAATATCGAAGTCTTAAACTGGAAAAATCGGTTTATCAGAAGTTGTGCTTTTCCTGGTTTATCTGTAAAAAAATGTTGTTTTTTATTTCAGTTCTTTCACACTGTATGTACTAATTTTTCGAAAAGTTAATACCGCCATTGAAAATAGAGTAAAAATATTTTTGAAGTTATACTCCTTTAGGCGCGATTGAGATTGAGGGTGAATTTATATTGATCGGCGCGCATGCGCACACCGACAGTTTGGTATTAGTCTGTATACGGGCTCTGATTGGGTGTTGAAATGATCTGTCAATAATTGTTCAATATGGAGGTTATCGGTAAACAAAAATGTTGTATAATATATTAGTCTTTATTGTTGTGAGGACAGAAATAAAATCAAATTTATAATTATAGTGACTTTTTAAATAGTTTTGAAAAGCCACAGGTACGTAATTCTAAATGTTTCAGTTGTATTCCAATTAAAAATTATCTTCATACCTATTTGGAAAATGTAAAAAGAATAATGTACTTACCTAGTACTTGCTATGCAATACACCTAGTAGGCAATGCTTTAATTTACATAATCTGATTACGAACAAACTTTCTACAAATTTTCATCTAATGTATCGTTTTATTACTCTATATATTGTTGTAATTTAATTCGACTATTTCACTAGACTGTTTTTAACTGATGAAACTTCATAGCAACCCATCGTTTTCTACTGACAAAACTCCTTAGCGACGTGATTTCTCAGCGAGAAAATTATGGCAGATCCGTCACGGAAGTGTCTGGTAATAACAAATAAATAAAGATTATATTTCGTTGATATGGTGCATTAATTGTCTCGTGAAATAGTCTTGTCGAATATCATTCGAGAGAAAATTATTACTTACCGGCAAAATTTTCTCCTGGTTTCATTCAAGTTCGTTGCCTTTTGGTAATTTTCGCTTATGAAATTTTGACAAAATCACTCGACTGACGTCTCGTGATTTAAGTCAAAATTTAATTCGCGAAAATTTCCAGGCAACAAACTTTCATACCAGTCGAAAATATTGCCGGCAAAATCTTCTCTCTTGTGATATTATACACGACAAAAATCAAACTAATAAAAATTCATATAAACAAAATGTCAAAAAGTTGTTCAGTTTGTGTATATTTCCACATGACGTATAATACGCGAAAAGTGGTGCAGTTTGAAATCGCTTCGACTCTCGTACGGCGGGATACACGGGAAGTAGGTTCAAGCCCAATGCAAGTTAATACGTATTTAATTAAAATTTTTGGCAACAATTATTGTTCAGAAATCATTTGTGGCATTTTTCAATGTGTTTGTGTGTGTTTTATTCTTTTAATTTTTGGTATTGTTTTAATAAAAATTTTTGGAAAGTAGTAGAGAAACTGTGTAAAGTATATTGATTTCGTTGAAATCATATAATAGAAGTATAACTTCTTACGTGTGTACAAAGTACACACATTCTTTTTTTTTTAGTAAATATTTTGAACTTTTTAGTTATGTTAATTACGATTTATAAAAGGCATAACGTATCTTCACATGTACCTATGTGCGGCAGATTCGGGCAAATATTATAAGAATTATTATGCATTTAATGTTAGAAGCATATAATTTGGACCACATATACTACACATATTCTTCTTCTTCAAGTGCAGTCTCCTAATCGGAGGTTGAATATCATCATCACTATCTTTACTCTATCCACCGCTGCTCTAAAGAGTTCTATAGAACTGCATCTAAACCAGTCCCTTAAATTCTTTAACCATGACACTCTCCTTCTTCCTATACTCCTTCCGCCTCTTATCTTTCCCTGTATTATCAGTCTTAGCATTTCATATCGCGGTCCCCTCATTACGTGTCCCAGATATTGTAACTTTCTTATTTTTATTGTGTTTATTATTTCGCATTCTTTACCCATTTCTCGCAGTACTTCCGTGTTCGTTTTCCTCTGTGTCCATGCTATTCTAAGCATTCTTCTGTAACACCACATTTCAAATGACTGTAGCTTATTTATGTGTTCTTGCTTTAATGTCCAGCTTTCAAGTCCATATTGTAGTATCGAGAACACGTAGCATCTCAAAGCTCTTGCTCTCAGTTCTAAACTAAGGTCTTTGTTGCAGAGAACTGTTTTCATCTTTACAAACGCATTTCTTGCTATTTCTATCCTGTTCCTTATTTCTGTTGTTTGATCATTTTTCTCTGAAATCCAGGTTCCTAGGTATTTGTATTTATCAACCCTCTCTATCGGCACATTTTCCAAATGTATGCTTGTTTGTATGTTTGTTTTCTTAGTTATTATCATGTATTTGTTCTTTTTTATATTCATTTTTAGTCCATATTCTTTACAGAAATTGTTTGTTTTGTTCAGTAGTAGTTGGAGTTGTTCAGCAGAGCTTGCTATAATCACGGTGTCATCTGCATATCTTATGTTGTTAATAGATCTTCCGTTAATTATTATTCCTTCACTTTGAGATAGCAATGCTTCTTCAAAAATGGCTTCACTATATGCATTAAAGAGTAATGGAGACATAATACATCCCTGCCGAACTCCTCTCCTGATTTCAATTTCTGGACTGGGTTCGTTATCTATTACAATTTGTGCTGTTTGATTCCAGTAAAGGTTTGTTATTATTCGTAAGTCCCTTTTGTCTATGTTTTTTGTCTTTAGAATTTGGACTAATTTTTCATGTCTTACTTTGTCAAAAGCCTTCTCAAAATCAACGTAACAAACATGCACATCCACATTCATGTCCATGCATCTTTGAGCTGACACTACACATATTATAAAGGTTCAAATTTAGGTATGAGGCCATCTCAGTTTTGTTCCTTTTACAAAAATGGCGGGCATTCAAAATGGCGACTATACATATGTGACTAATAGCACGGTAACTGTTGAACGAGACGTCAAATTTTAACCAAATTTGGTAGATAGGTTCTTTTTTTGATAAGTAAGATTGAGGTATTGAACCGGAAGAATCGGTTTACCAGAAGTTGTGTTTTTACTGTTTTTTTTTTTATGTAAAAATATGTTGTTTCTTTTTCAATTCTTTCACCCTGTATATATAAATTTTTCAAAAAGGTAATACCGCCTTTGAAAAGAGTGTAAAAATTTTTTTAGGAAATATTTTGAACTTTTTAGTTATGTTAATTACCATTTAATAAATGCATAACGTATGTTCACATGTACCTATGGGCGGCAAATTCATTTTGAATTCCCGCCATTTTTGTAAAAGACAAAATCTGAGATGGACTCATATCTAAATTTAAATCTTTGTATATGCAGTATGTGCGGTCCAAATTATATGCTTCTATCATTAAATGCACAATAATTCTTGTATTAATATTTGCACGAATCTGCCGCACATGGGTACCTACATGTGAAGATACGTTATGCATTTATTAAATGATAATTAATATAACTAAAGGGTTCAAAATATTTTCTAAAAAATATGTTTACGCTCTTTTCAACGTTGGTATTACCTTTTTGAAAAATTACTATATACAGGGTGAAGAAATTGAAAAAATATACAACATATTTTTACAAAAAAATCAGGAAAACAACAACTTCTGGTAAACCGATTCTTTCGGTTCAAGAGCTCGATCTCAAACATAAAAAAAGCTATATACCAAATTTGGTTGAAATCGGACTTTTCGTTCAAAAGTTATCATGCTATTAGTCACATATATGTATAGTCGCCATTTCGAATGCCCGCCTCTTTTGTAAAAGGCAAAATCTGAGATGGCCTCATATCTAAATTGGAACCTTTGCATATGTAGTATATATTGTCCAAGTTATATGCTTCTACTTTCTACCATTAAATGCACAATAATTTTATAATATTTACCCGAATCTGCCGCACATAGTACATGTGAAGATAAGTTATGCATTTATTAAATATGGTAATTAACATAACTACAATTTCAAAATATTTCCTAAAAAATATTTTTGCTCTCTTTTCAATGCCGGCATTACCTTTTTGAAAAATTAATATATACAGGTAAAAGAATTAAAAAAAAACAATATATCTCTATATAAAAAATCATGAAAAACTCAACTTCTGGTAAACCGACTTTGCCGGTACAGGGGCTCGATCTTACACATCAAAAAAGAACCCATATACCAAATTTGGTTGAAGTCGGACTTTTCGTTTAAAAGTTATCGTTCTATTAGTCACATATGTATCTTCGCCATTTTGAATGCCCGCCATTTTTGTAAAAGGTAAAATCTGAGATTGCCTCATATCTAGTTTTGAACCTTTATATGGGTAGTATATGTGGCCTAAATTATATGCTTCTATCATTAAATGCACAATTCTTATAACATTTGCACGCATCTGCCGCACTATCATCCTGAATAAAATGAGTTCCTTGGGTAAAACCAGCGGTAATAATAGGCGGTTGAAACGTAGCGCTCTCCCTGTTACCTTCCTTGTATATCGTACGCCCTAGATATAGCAGACTACCCTGCTATACTCCCAAAGCCGCGTCAGTGTTATAAAACGGGACACTATTATTATATTACCTACTGCTCTCTTTATTTTTCTTAAGAAGTTTTAAAAAACTTATTTTAGAAGGTAAGGGGACACCACGAAACAATTGTATATAGCAGCGTTTCTCAACCTTTTACCCTTTGCGACCCAATCTTCCATAATTATTTTCTCCGCGCCCCCCCCTCATTCAATAATTTTGACAAAAAACAGTAAAATCTTACTTTTTAGTATTGAGTGCTCTTTATGATTATAACCCCTATTCAGTGTTCATGTGTATTTTATTTTTTATTTTGTCAGAATTTTGTTTTGCTTTGATTTTCGTAAATTAGTTAATGATGTTGGTGTATTTTTTTTATATGTTCATGCCCCCCATTACTAAAAGCGCGCCCCCCTAGAGGGCGCGCCCCACAGGTTGAGAATCGCTGGTATATAGCGATGTAAATAACGTTTACTTTAAACTCATACTATATATTAAAAAAGTTCATTAATGTACTATGTAATTAGTAATATATTTTTATACATTGTCGATTTAGTCTAAATACAAACAACCATTTTAAACGACAGAATGCTAAATGTCTTTGATCGTTAACGAAAACGGAGTATCTATTTAATTGTTACAAATAAATTTCTTTTTATTCGTGTAAATATTTCTTTGGAAGTCACTAAACCAATAAAGTTAACGAAGAGTTTCCTTTTCCCGAAATAAAACCTATAATTATTTACCCCACAATTAGATTTACTGCTAATGTTTAGTTCCTATCCCTTTCGGTTGTGTCTCTCTTGAGAGACTTTATTTTTAAATTTAACGGTACACAATTTCTATAAATCGTTTGTTGAAATAAGGAATTTCCCCCTCGTCAGTTTCACTGTAGAAAAGCTACTCTATATTGCTAAAGCTCTTTAGTTTTATGGAGTTATCTAAATTTTGAAATAGCATGTAAGGAATGTGGAATATGATGTAAATGTATTTAGATATTTTTTTCTACAAACGTGTTTAAAATGCAATTTTTACCACTCCATAGCCTTAAAAGGTCACTTTAAAGAACTGGGTGCTTTAAAATTTTTAAGGCACTGCAGTTAAAAGTGAAATGTCAAATTTTGAAAGCAAACGTCAAAATATTTATATTTCATTTATTAACATTAATATTATTAGTACAATTTGCGCAATTTGAAAAATGAATTTCTTGCATTGCAGTTTTACCATTTTCCATGGTTTATACCACTATATCTTCAAATTGATCTTTTTCTACGATATTTGCTTGCATTTTAACGAAAAATCCACAACCGCGTTTTAAAAAACTAACAGACGTCTGACAGATGCTTCCGTAAACAATTAAGTCAACAATGGTTGCTATGGTCCGTAATATACGATGCAGATGCGATTTAAAACTATCTCCTTTCAATGTAATAAAGGTTTTTTTTAATTTAAACTGTATTATTGCATTTTTAACACGTTTGTAGAAAAAATATTGTATTATATAAGTGTCAAAAGTACATTTTTAAGGCACTCATGTGAATTGCAGAATTCGCTTTGCTCATTCTGCAAACCTTCACATGCGTGCTTAAAATTGTACTTTTAACACTTATACCATAAATAACTATTATGAGTTTACTTATTTATTTATTAACTTAATTTTAATTAAAAACACTTAATTTATACTCTTTTTTTATCTATACACTAGAATATGTACGGTGCACAGATTCTGAAGGTGCCGGTGGGGGATGGCGTCTATGCGCAGTAATATAGTCGGTGTATGAGGGAGAAAGTATTGGAAATAATGAAATAACAAATAATATAGAAATTGTTATTTTATTATTTCGAATACTGTCTCTCTCATACACCGACTATTATATTGCGCATAGACGCCATTCCCCACAGTCACCTTCAGAATCTGTACACTGTATAATGTATTTATTTGACATTTTTAATACGCGTCATTCAGCTCACGACTTCATTTACAAACAAAGTTCCCGTATTTATATCGTATTTCCAGTTAGCCAGTCTTCTCATGAATTGTCCAGAACATATCGAATGAAATAGAAGGGTTTTGAATACCAGACAGCATGTAGTAGATAGTTGTTTACGTGGAATTAAATAAAAAAATTATGTCGTCTATTCTTCCGCGGTATATTTTCTGGATATATGGGACTGGTTTTAGGCGGCTGAGACTGTTAGAGGCGATCGAAGTCAGTGAATGGGCAGGTAACATAACATTGCCCCTCCTTAAGAGATAGTTCTTTCAGGAACTTTGTCGGGACTGGAACTGCAGCCTGGTATCGGCAACTGGACCCTCTTTTACAACTCCCAGTTGTATAAAAGTGCCAAGGGACGGTTTTCGCTCTGCATCAGTAACTATGTGGATTGCAATAGACTAGTATCTGGATTTCGGTGTCTTTAAAGATTTTTTCTACCATATTTCGGAAAATCCTCCAATCTAATTGGCTGAACTCTAACTTTGGCACGACTAACTGTTGCACGTTGGACTCAAGCACGTCCTCTCTCAAAATTGAAGTAATGCCTTCCATACATCCTTGTAGGTAGGTTGGTCATAGACAGTGGTCCTTTTTTTTTCAGATAGAAATGGTAACGTGATGCATCTTGGAGTTTCAAACCTTTTCCGGGAACTATTAGTTAGCGATAAAGTTCGGCAACATAGAGCCAGATTTTGCCATACTTCTTAAAACATCCCTTTTAGGCTTGGATATCGTACCGTTTCTTCATTAGGTCGCTAGCGATCTGAAAATTTGAACGGACGAGCTGTTGTCTATCGTCCATTCTTATTCGTAATTTATTCATACAATCTTCAAAAGGCTACATCTGCATCAGGTTGACATCCATCTAGATCACTGGTTAGTCGCCACCTAGTGTGCTTCAGTAACTCAAAAAAAAATTCGAATAGATCGTTAAAAGGTGATTAGAAGACCTTTCAAATGAGGTGTCCCGTGACCTTAGTATGTATTAAAAAAAATGTTGAGTACATCATTATGCTACCAGTGATGAGGTGGTCCAGAAACTAGAAAAATAATGTAATATTTCCCTCCCCTTGGGGTGAGCCAGTATTTAGATGAAACGGATGGCATTAAACACTTTTTACTGTATCTCAATCCGTTAATATTACAAGTGGGTATTTGCCTTAGGGTCCATACTAAATCCGAAATATTAACTAAGTAACTACAAACAGAACTAGAAACACACGAAAATTGCATCTAAAACACCTATAATAATTATGTAAGTTTAACCAAAGCGATAACTATAAGGGGACTATTGATGTAACAATGGAAATTGCAGTAAATAAAGGAAAACTTGACATTCTGTTTGTAGTTAAGTGAGACCTTTTATACCTCTTTAATTTCCGCAAAAGGCAGTGGATGAAAACGTAATGAAAATGTGTTCTACTTAGAGTGCCTTCTACACCGTTTCACTGACAGATAACGACAGAGGGTACAGCAGAAAGTTTTTAATCTCGAAGTATTATCTAAATACTTGGGATAACTTTATTGTTTTGTTCAGACTTTAGAAACAAAGGGGATGCTCAAGTTAGTTTCTGTTTACTGTATTCAATGATGATTATGTAGGTAAATATTTTGGGGAAAGAGAAAATTGAAATTAGGTATTCTTCTTCGTATCAGTTATTAATTTTCTGTTAGAAGATTCAATCTTACACGATTCAAATTAGTGTATTTTTAAAATGACACAACAAATATAATAAAGTACTGTAAAGTTGTGTTTAGTAATTTTTTAAAGATGTAGTTGAACAATTCGATGTAATATATGTTTTGATTTGTTTCTAATGCCATGTGAACGTTTCGTCTCTATCGACGGTGATAAATAAATGTTGTAGTCGTTTAGTAAAAAAATGATTTTATTGACAGCTACTGAATTAATTTATACTACAGGTGTTGGTTAGGTAAAATTTTATAATAGATTGCTACAAATTGACAGCTACTGATAATTACACTCTGTCGACGTAACTTCAAACAATGACTTACGCACTAGAGTTATTAATGGGGTAACTATGTTAAATAGACTGCGACTCAAAATAGTACATACTGCAAATGTATAATCTCACCGAAATTTTACCATGCATCATTAAGTGTATTGCCTTTTGCATAGTAACAAAAGCTTTGAACTTTGAAAGCTTACAAATGCAATTTAAACGAGAAAGAGATTGCAACACTACGAAGTAGGTACAATTAAAAATAACACTACTACTTGGCAATTTATTAAGTTTGCAGAAAGTTGCATAAACTCTAATTAAACTATTAATCGATATGTTTCACAATTATACACGGTGAAACTACAAAAATTTATGAAATTAAAATTAATGTGAGATTACCAAATAATGGAATAATTTGTGATTGAACATAGTTATGGCTTAAAAGAAATAATAAAAGCTGCCGAAACAAAAGGCAAATTTAAAACAATAATATTAAAAACAAACGCATTTTATAAAAACATAACGGAGTAGAAGTCCAAACCTTAAAAAGTATTTACAATTCTGCAATTTTCATTACGATCGATCGTGGCTTAATCTCACATAAACATAATATTTAACTTTGACATGCCAATAGAAAACAGTTTCAAAACCTTTTTAAAACAATAATGTTGTCTTAACTTGCGGCCTATGCTGATAGTGTTTACGTACTAAAACATAATAGAGATGCACTAGAAATAAACCAACCAAGACACGTTGAATGTTACTAGGAGCACCCCTAAATCATGATTTACAATATATAAGCTTTGTAAATCATGATTTGCGATTTACAACGTATATAAATTGTAAATCAAATCATGATTTGGGAGTGCTCCTTGTAACATTCAACGTGTCTTGGTTTGTTTATTTCTAGGGCATCTTTATTCTGATTCTAGTATAGCACTCATTGGCAGACAAATAGTTTATTATATTTGAAAATGTCTGGTGCTACCCTACTGCTATAATACATTCCTTATTTCTTGAAGGCTTGATTGACGTCAGCACTTGTTATTTTGGGGACCGCGTGTTGCTAGCTAAGTTAGCTCTACTAGTTTTTTGTCAATTTCTTCCTTTGATAAGCTTTAATTTTTCCATTTCTTTTTGAAATCCTTTTTGTGAACTAGTATTTTATAATTTATTTTCATCTCTAATTCAAATTTTATTCAAAAGCCTTTAGATTTAGCTTCTGCTATTGCTACTTTCGCTTCCTGTTTTGGCGACCATAAAATTTTGCGGATCTGTGTTCGACCAATTTTCTTGCCATTGTTTATATCATTTAAACACCACTACGTTTTTTTATTCTCCACCTGTTTTCTTGACGATTTTTCAAATATTTCAATAGCAGTATTCAATAGAAAACGCGCTATTTCTTCTTCTTCACGTTACATCTTTCTTCTAAAGTTGTAAATGATTATGCGGACCCAGTTGAATACCGCTCGAGTAGTTCTGCAGCACTACTGCATTCAAACCAGTCCCTTAAATTCTTAAGCCAGAATATTCTTCGTCTTTCCACATTTCGCTTTCCTCGAATTTTGCCTTGGAAAATTAGTGATAATAATGATTATTTTGCCCTTTCATCACATATCGTAGATACTTAAGTTTTCGTGGTTGAGTATCTTGAATATATCGCCTTCGCTGAAGTGTACTCTGGACATTCTATTATTATAATAATATGGTTAACAGTGAGAGGTGTTTCGCATCTTTGGCACATTGGGGGTGGTTCTTTGGAGATTATGTAGCAGTGGGTATGTCGTGTGTGTCTAAGCCGGAGTCTTTATTAAATAGGGTTACAGTCGCTTTCATCCTCAGTAATAGAAGAGTTGTCTATTCCGTTTATTTTTTTTAAGATCCTTGAAATGCATTTAAGGCGTCGGTCGTTTGCGTGTACTATTTTCAATTCAGCGCTAAGTCCATCCAGGTCATTTGTCTAGTCCTTTGCTACGTTTTTAGTCAATTTTGAGGCTATGTCAATATAGTCACAAAGTTCTGTGTATTCTAGTGGGTAAGGAGTAGTAGCTGACAATAAAAAGGCTTGTATAGGTTTCATTGAGGTTTCGATGTTCAATACTTTTTATTCTTTTAGGTGCAGGTTTCTTTCGAGAAGGAAGTATTATTTTTTATTTTCTGACTCTATTATTTCAGGAGATGTTGAAATTTGTCTTTTGACAGAAGTATGTGCTACTATGTTGGTAGTATTAGATATTGATTCGGATAGGTTTTGTGAGTTGGTGGAGGTATTTGGTGGTGGGCTGGTTGTAGAGGTAGGAGGAGCAGTGGATTGATGAGCAGTTGAAGTCTCCGATGTAATGGATTTTTGATTTTTTGGATAATTTTCTGTTTCAGAAATATTAGCATTCATAGATTGAGATGCCTGGTCCAGATTTTGTATATTAATTGATTCAGTAGGGCAGTTTTCGTCTTTATGCCCTGTGGTATTACATTTAGAGCAATTTAGACCATCTAAGGAAAGATAAATTTTGTAAGGGGTATTGTTGTGAGATATTAGAAGTGAATTTGGCATAAGATTATTAATTGTTGGAGCAACAAATACTTGACGCCTAAAGCTTAATATATGACTGTATTCAGATTCAGGCATGCCAACTTTTAAAAATGTTATTTTAGACACTGAAGTAAGCTTCAATTTTTTGAACTCTTCTTCGATTATAGTATTTGGAATACTGGGACAGACATTTGATATCACTAGTCGGCTTGTAGGAGTAATTAATCTTCTGATCTCGATATCGTTTCCTTGTATTGAAACGGATTTGTGATTGTGTAGCAAATTTTCTACCATTGTGGTGTTACTAAGATAGATGCATACTCGGTTGTTTGAGATTTTGGACGCGCGAAGATGATATTTTTTGGTTATACTAAAGTTCCTATTGCTGTTAAATATTTATTTATTTTTGTGTCTGGACAGATGACAAAACGACTGCTTGCTCTCTGGATGGGAGGTTAAAGTTAGTTACGGCATTCGAGTAGGTTAATGTTGAAAATGTGCAAGAAGTGGTTTGTGTTGATAATGGTTTGGTGATTGCTGTATGAGTTAAATTGCTATCCATTTTTAATTTTTGTTTTCTTCATTGATGGATTGTCTAGAGCCGCTCATGACCTAAGGTAATTAAGCTGATTTGTTGGCGTTTTTATTTTAAATAAACATGGACTTTCTGTTTCGTTAGTTTTCAACAATATCGTTTATATGGTCGAAGTGAAAATTGTACTTACAATTTTTCTCTCTTGTATATGACTGTATTCAGATTCAGGCATGCCAAATGTAAAAATGTTATTTTAGTCACTGCAGTAAGCTTCAGTTTTTTGAGCTCTTCTTCGATTATAGCATTTGGAATACTGGGACAGACATTTGATATCACTAGTCGGCTCGCAGGAGTAATTAATCTTCTGATCTCGATGTCTTTTCCTTGTATTGAAACGGATTTGTGATTGTGTAGTAAATTTTCTACGATCGTGGTGTTACTAAGATAGATGAATACGCAGTTCTTTGAGATTTTGGACGCGCGAAGATGATATTTTTTGGTTATACTAAAGTTCTTATTGCTGTTACTTTAATTTTAACTTCATTCTTATTACACTGGTTTTTTTAATTTTGGGTGTAAACTAGCAAAAACACGTTTTAAATCGGAGCTGAAATTGATCGATACTTTTATAAATGAAGTAAGGGCCGGAGTCCGTTGCTTATCTTTGTTTATTTTACTTCTTATGATAAACTGTATTTAAATTTCATGTATAACTTGTATTTTTTGTCTTAAGCAAAATTCTATGAAGTAAAGCTATAAAACTCTAATATTTTAATAAACCATAAGAATTTAACTCCCGATTTCATAATAAAGTTAAAGTGGACTTTAAATTTAAGTTGGTACCGTTACAATGCAATTTCTATAGTTAAAGTCAAGTTTAAATTTGAAGTCCACTTTAACTTTATTATGAAATCGGGCGTTAATCTCTTAGGCCTATTAGATAAACGGGAAAACCCATCGTTATACCTGTACATGTAATAAAGTAGTATTTGTCTGCAGACAGCCCAAATTTATTATATTGTTGTAAAATACCTTGTAAGATCCATTAATTGATTTTGTTAATATAATAAAAAAAAATTAGAGAAGATGCATATTTAGTAAGAGGTTCAGTGGGAAAAGGCATTGTGGAAAAAATTAGTGCAGTTTTTCAAAAAAATAAAGGTTTTCAAACAAAAGACAGATATAGCATATACTTGAAATGGAGAATATTCTAATCATTCAGTATCGGTATGTTAATTATTTTTCGATTTTTTTATTATATTATATTTTAACATTTTTGTAATTTTTTATTTATTGTTAATAAAGGATAACACGATAATTAAAAATAAAAAATGTAATTTAATGTTAATGTCCTTTATTCATATATTTACATCATTATCCATGTATACTTACAGTTTTTTGTTCCTGAATCTTGCTTATTACATAAAAACGTTGCTTAGTTTTGCGACATTTTTTGCTTATGTAAATGTTTATTTTGACCTTTCTGTCATGCATATAATCCGGACTTATGAGTGATGTACGTGGTATTTCAATGCGTCCGTGCTATTTCACTACGTGTCTTAATTTCCGATAATGCTTGATGACACCTTTATCAACTCATGTCTTTATTTAGAATTACAGAAATATTAAAAAATAATTTAAAAAGTGCAATGCTACTTAAATCTGAAAACAATTTCGATAAAACAAGAATATACTCGCAGTATTAGTATTTCATTATCAGTTACATCTATTACGGAAAAACGACGAAATAACTTAATGCTACTCGAGAATTATTATGAAGTACGATTAGTATTTCCTGAAGTAATTCCTTACAACATTAAATGTTTGTATATGAGTAGGAATACTCTTCTTCTTAATTTTATTGCAGCAATATATGCATCCACACGGTTTGAGAATTTCTATTTACGACACAGAGCTCTTTGTTGGTAACAAATTGTATCGTTATTACTCGGATGTATGTGAAAATTTTGATCCACTTGATTTTATAGCTCTAAAGTGGATATTACAAAAACGCCAACCACGCGAGTTTTCAACGAGGTACAAGGAAATAATAACAACGTATAGAGGCGCTCACTACTCCAAAACAATACCGTTCATGAAAGCAACAGAATTTCATTTATATTTGAGGTTCTTAGACTAAAGTGCAATAAAACAGTACGACGGAAATAGGATTCGTTTTATACGGGGACTTTCATATAAATTATATAATTCGGAAAAGTTTCATGTGTATGGTAAAGTATCTGTTACCGGTCAAACCCGATTTCAGGGCAAACTAGTTTGACCTAGGCCAAACTAGTTTGTCCTATCGGGCGTAGACCAAACGAGTTTGTCCTAGGCCAAACTAGTTTATCCTGATATAATAAAGATTGACACTTCAGGATACACTAGTACGGCCTAGTATAAACCAATTTAGCAGAGTCGAAAGTAATTTAGCGAACATGTAAAAACTTTTTTTTACGGACGTGCAAAAATATCTACTTTCGCGCACGCCTTTTACTTTTCCGCACGCGTGTTAATATTTTTTAATATGGCGTTAAATTAATTATAATAATATTATAATTATCCAATATATACTGGATATATTATATCCAATAAACTAATATTTAGATATTATTTACTACTTTATTTCAACTGTATTTTATTGTGTTCCTGTTTTAATGAAAATAACGCGACAATTCGACGAAATAAAATCATGCTAACAAATTATATTGAAAGTTTGGTTTTGACAACCTTGTCAAAGAATTAATGTGTGTATGTATTTTCATATTAATTAAATTAATTGAATAAGATTTGGTCATTTTTTAAAGACTCGTAGAAAAAATAGTGTTCCTAACTCTTTCAGAAAGTCTCTTTTCCGCACTCGACTGCTTGCCGAACTCCCGCTTCGCGTCGTTCGGCAAACTGCAGTCGCGTGCGGAAAAGTATGACTTTCTGAACTTGTTAGGAAAATAACTATTATATGCGGTAGGGATGGCGGTTTTTGACAAAACACCGGTTTTCGGTAATACCGTTTTTTTTGCTTACGGTTTAACCTGGCGGTTATAACCGGCCAAAAAAAAGGTCTTTTCAAAAACCGGTCTTCGGTTTTTAATCCAATAGGTTACAATGTTACATTTACAATGCACTTTAGTTTGCGATACTCTACTCAACTCGACTTGATATCAATATGATCAAAATTCGTACCTACCATCGAAAGAACATCAATATCAATATAAATAAATGCCAAAATTTTTAATAAAACCATTTTATTTTATTAATTATTATATTTATTAAACAAATTTAATTTACCATTTAAACATATGTCCCTCTAAAATACCGACCATTTTCCTCTCCTCCCAAACCTAAAAATCTCCCCAACCATTTCAACTTATAAAAAATTTCCCAGACTCTTTCAAATGGGATTTAAAAAAAATAATATGAACATAAATATTTTACTTAAAAATAAATTGGATAATGCAATTTATCTTTTATTTTTAGTACAATCAAAAAAATTATCACGTATTACTTTTAACACGTTTGTATATTTTTGTAATAGGTACATTTTAACTCATTTAATACTTCCTGTATGGGTGTATCGTTTTGAAAACGTAGGGAAATCCTTGGAGATTCGTATTCGTAATCGGTAATTCAATATTCATAGTCCGAACAATATTTTTGGTAATCAGAAAAAGTCATTCACCCACTTTCAATGTCAAGAGTCGAGTGTGAAAAATAGATGATGTTTGCGTCTACTTCAATTACAAATACCTTTTCAACGAAATATAATAAAACTTATTTCTGGCTGATGTGAGTTTGCACTTTCAGTTTGCTTGTGTATGTATAAAATAAAATTTGAATTATGGTTTTGTTTGGAATAATTACTTGAGAATAATAATTATGATTGGGATCCAAAATAATACCTAACCTAATCCTAATCCCCGTAAAAATCTAATAACCGGTTTTTACTTTAAAAAGTAACAACCGGTTATAACCGGGCCAAAAAAACAACCGGTAAAACCGGTTATTGCGAAGTAGAAAAACCGGCTTTAGGTTAAAACCGGTAGGTTTTTCCCATCCCTAACTTGCGGGGAGTTCCCAAATCACGTCCCAACAGGGATGGTAAAAAAAATTATAAATCGATATATTATAGATGATACATCGAATGTAAATATTGATACATGCTATAAATCAATATATTCTTGTATAATTAAATAATATAAAAAATAATAAATAAAAGGATGAGGTTTTCTCCAAAAATTAAAAGAAAAGTTACACTTACGAATAAAATTGAGTACGAATTAATATTGTTTTCACAAATTTTGAAAAATGTGAAAACGTTGAATTATCTACGTCCGTCTGTCCGTCCGTCCGTCCGTGTGTCTGTCTCTCCGTGAACTCAACTCCTCCGTCATTACACCAGGTAGAATGACAAATGAAGTGTCAAATGAAAGCTTGTTATCCAAGGATGGTACTAAAGGTGAGACATTTGACCTAGGCTGTCTGTCCGTCCGACCGCGAATACAACTCAATATTATTGTTTGTTTGTTACGGATAATTATAATTTTAATAAAAATGATTATTTTTCCAAAATCAAAGTATGTTATTCAATTTATTATTTATATTAAGCCGTACTAGTTCGCTGTATTACTTTCTTCTTCTTGGCTTTTTCCCATTATGAATTTACCGTTTTCGTCTTCCATAGCACTCTATTCTCCCAGTCGCCATCTCTGAAGTCTCTATATATCATAACATTTCCTATGTGAGTTTTCCATCTCACAGCAGGTCTTCCCCTCCGTCTTCCTCCCCGTGGGTCACAGTCTAGTAATCTTTTCGGCCACCTATGCTCCGGCATCCTTTGTACATGGCCGTAACATTTCAGGGCGTTACTTTTACTACCACAACTTTTTTTGTAATTGAGCATTCTACTTCTATTCTGTCTCATATAACTCCCAATTCAACTGTTCGTATTTTATTTCGTATTATTGTTATCACTGGCCATTCTTCCGCTCTTGTAGGGTAATATTCAGCACTACGCCCTGAAAAATTCTTTTTTGTTTTCTTTAGTTACAGTGTTCTTCCATATCACTCCGTGAAGTGCTTTCGTGGCTTGTTCTCCCCGTACTATTTTCATTTCTATATCTTTTTCACAAGTGCCATCTCGCTTTATCATTTACCCTAAATACTTAAAAGTCATACAACTCTTAATGGTGTCATATCCCAGCTAACAATGTTCGTATATATTACGTCAAACAAACGTCAACCTTTTGGGAGAAGTTACGTCAAAAGTTACATCAAATTTTACCTAAAATATACGTATAAAAGTCACAGCGAGGTTACGTAACAATTTTACGTTATTTCTACGTAACCTCTTTAACGTCACAAAAACGTCACTTTTTAGGAGAATTTTCGGTATAAATGGTATTTATAAATAGGACTTAAAATTATTGTGTAAATAAAACCACATACATGATGCTGACATATTTATTAAATATTTGAAATAAATAATTATTATATTTGACTTTTATGTGAGAGAAAGAGACAAAATTATTAATAGCTATTTTATATTACAATACATACATAAACATACCCTTGAAGTAATCTTCATTCGTATACTGCATACTTCCATAATATAAGGACTACTCTGCTTCCCCATTTTTAGAAGATATTTCCATACATTTCGTTTTTCAACTAAACTGTCATTGAATAGAATTCTATTTTGTTTATCCTATTTAGGGAAAAAATTAAACGATAAATTACTATCAGGTACGCTTTATCCAAGAATCACATTGAGGCACACAACAATAATAATTCGATTTTTTTCACATAACTCCATAAAAACAAACACGATTTTAATCACGGAAATGTAAGGTTAAGTAATGTATTAATGAAAGGTTCGAAATAAATACGCGATTGCGCTGCAATCTCAAACGAGATCTTATACGTGTCTATACCTACCAAAAAGCCACGTGTTAGAGACGAATAAATTCATACGCATTAAAACCTACCAAAGAGCCACGTTTCGAAAACGAATAAATTCATACGTATAATATACGTATTAAAATTTCGTATCAGTAACGTCATTTTTTGATAGATGTTACGTAAAATACAAAAAAACCTAAATTTAACCAGCAACCAGTTTAAATCAGCAACCAATCTGTAATCAATTAGGTACTTTCGACTAGATTAAATTGGTTTAGACTAGGCTAAACTAGTTTATCCTGATATAAAACGTACACTTCAGGATAAACTAGTTTGGACTGAATTGTGTGTATTTATATCAGGATAAACTAGTTTGGCCTAGGCCAAACTAGTTTGTCCTGAAATTGGGTTTGGCCGGTAACATATCGATCCTCTTTTTCTTTCTACTGTGCCTATCCGTTGCGGATGTTAGATACTAATATTTATATTCTGACTTTTGTAACTGCCGACCTAAAAATTTCGGTAGTTGGCAAATTAAATCGTTTTTCTAGGTTATGCAGCCTACATTTTCTTCCTATTTTTCTATGCACCTTAACTTAGTTAGTGCTCTTTACTTATTCTGTTTAAAACTTATTCGTTGCTAATCTATTTAGGAAATCCTCAACAGACGTTTATAGCGCCACAATGCCAATGTTCAAGTCACTTCATTAATTCTTCAGTTAAGATCTATGAGTCATATATAAAAGTTTGGAATTATGGAAGAAGATATACCAGAACGGGAACGGACGAGAGCGGGTGAAATGGTCCTCCGAAACGGGGGTTGTGCTATTGGCCGGCGTCCCGTACATATGAAAATTTTGAAGCCACGAAACAGAAACTATTGCCTCGGAACAAGACGGATACTTGATATAAACGACACACGCAACGGAATAAGGATATTTGCATAGGTACGTGGAATGTGTTAAGTTGGTACAGACCTGGAATAGCGACAAGAGCCATTAGACAACTGCAAGAATATAACATGGATATAACAGCAATACAGGAAATAAGATGGACAGCAACGGGAAATTTAGAAATGGAAGATGTTATAGTCTTTTGGTCGGGTAGTGAGAACAGACATGAATACGGATGTGGATTCGTAATTGCAAAAAGATTAAAAACAGCAGTGATAGATTTCAAGCCAATAAACGAACGTATCTGCTATATTAGACTCAAAGGTAAGTGGTTCAATCTCACTATATTCTCAATTTATGCCCCAACAGAAGATGCCGAAGAAGATAGGAAGGACGAATTTTACGAATTACTAGACCAACAGTATAAAGCAGCGCCAAAACATGACATCAAAATAGTAATGGGGGACTGTAATGCTAAACTAGGCAAGGAAGACTATTTAAGAGAATAATTGGTAAACATAGCCTACACGATACAACAAATGATAATGGACACCGGATAACACAATTCGCAATATCTAATAACATGATTATTAAATCCACCAAATTTGAAAGAAAGGATATTTACAAGGTCACATGGGTGTCAAATGATGGAAGAACACGTAACCAAATAGATCATGTCCTCATTGATGCAAGACACTCTAGTAGCATTATTAATACACGAAGTATGAGAGGAGCTGACAGCGATAGTGATCATTTTCTTGTAAAATCAAAGTTGAGAACACGAATATCAGTACAGAAGATGGAGCAACAAGAACAAAGAGAAAGATGGGACATAGAAGCTCTTCAAACACCAAATAAAGAACTGGAGTACCAAGTAGCCATAAGCAACAGATTTCAATTGCTGGGAGAGGAAGACCAAAATGTAGACCTAGGAGATGCATGGCAGCGAGTGGCATCATTGATAGAACAAGCAGCGAAAGAAACCATTGGGAAAAAGAGGACTCGCCCAAAACAGAAATGGTTTGACAAACAATGCGAAGAAATGCTGGAAACAAAAACTCACAAAAGAATGAAAATGCTACAAAACCCTACAGATGAGAACAAAGCAGATTTTCGAAGAACGAGGGCACAGACAAGGCAACTACTCAGAACTAAAAAGAGAAGCTACATAGAACAGCAAATACGAGTAATGGAAATAAGTGGCGGAAGGAATCAAATCAGAAAATTCTTTAGGGAAGTGAAGACAGTCAGACAAGGTGGAAATGTTGGGGTAACACAAGCTATGAGAAATGAAGCAGGTGAACTGATAATGATGGAAACAGAAATCGTAGAGCGATGGAAGGAATACTTTCGGAATTTACTAAATATTGAAAGTGAGATGGAGGAATCAGAGACTACATTTCATTCTGCAGATGTGGAAATACCACCACCAACACTCCAAGAAGTAAAGAATGCAATAGCATCTCTTAAAGATCAAAAAGCACCAGGAAATGATGGTATAAATGGAGAATTGATAAAAAAAGGAGAAAACGTTTTACATCAAAAATTGTATGACATTATTCTCAGAGTATGGTAACAACAGAAAATGCCTAGAGAATGGAATGGAAGCGTTATAATACCCATACATAAGAAGGGAAATAAAGAGCAATTCCGAAACTACAGAGGCATATCGCTTATTAGTACAGCGTATAAGATTCTATCAATTATCTTACTAAAGAGACTCACTCCGTATTCGGAAGATATTCTAGGCGACTACCAATGCGGCTTTCGAAGTGGAAGGTCAACAATAGATCAAATATTTACCATCCGACAAATATTAGAAAAAAACTGGGAATTCAACCGAGATGTACACCAAATCTTCGTAGATTTCCAGCAAGCATATGACTCGATAAAAAGAAGCAGACTATGGCTAGCAATGCTAGAAATGGGAATACCAAGAAAATTAGTGCAGCTCACTCAAATGTGCGTGGCAGACTCATATGCACAGGTAAAGATAGGAAACAGAACATCGATGCCATTTAGTATAACATCAGGACTTAGACAAGGAGACCCTTTATCACCATTGCTATTCAATTTGGCTTTAGAATACGCAATAAATAAAATATCGTCTGAACTAACAGGGGGATTCGCAAATCGAGGATCAAAACTATTGTTGGCATTTGCCGATGATCTAGATGCAGTCGCTCATTCTACAAGAGACGTAAGAGAGGTGTTTTCACAGCTCGAGGAGGAAACAGGTAACCTGGGCCTTCGAATAAATGAAGAGAAGACGAAATATATGCTGGTGACCAAAAATCCAAGACCAAGAGTTAGGCAGAACGTAACTATTAATGACCACAACTTTGAAGTAGTAAAAGAGTTTAAATATCTGGTAGCAGTAATCACAGAGGACAATCACAAAGAAAAAGAGGTCTCAGCAAGAATAGCTGCGGGAAATAGAGCATTATACTCCCTATAATCATTATTAAGATCTAAGCTGCTGAAAAGACAATCTAAATTAAGACTGAAAATGTCAATTATTCGCCCAGTTGTTACATATGGGAGTGAAACATGGACTCTACATCAGCGAGAAATAAATAAATTGCTGATATTTGAAAGGAAAGTCCTCAGAATGATATTTGGTCCTCAAAGAGATGAATTGACAGGAGAGTGGAGAAGGCGCCGCAATGATGAATTGGTGACTCTATATGGTACTAAAAACATCGTCAGACATATAAAAGCTAATCGGATAAGATGGGCAGGTCATGTAGTAAGATCAGAGGAAGACAGAGTGCTAAAGACATTGTTCTTCGAGAGACCAGACGGTAGAAGATCAGTGGGCCGTCCCAGAAAAAGACGGAAGGATGATGTTGAAACCGATCTATCTAGGATTGGGGTACAACAATGGCAAATCGAAGCGCAAGATCGCAGACGATGGAGGGCCATAGTGGATGCGGCGAAGACTCACCCCGAGTTGTAAAGCCAGTCAAGAAGAAGAAGATATACCAGAAATTGCATCATCAGAAACTAAAAGGATATTAAGAAAAATTAGTAATAACCCTCGTAAAGCGGTGCTTAAATTCTTACGTAAACAACGGTGCGGGGTGCATTTACACCCCATCTTTATATCCATTTTTTTTATGTGAACGTTGGGGAAATTGATTTGAAAGAGAATTAGGTCTTGTTTAGTATAATATGAAACATAATTTTACAAACAAAGTACCCATCGTAAACACATGAAATTTTTCACAGAGTGAGCAACACAAAGCTTTTACACATAATAAATACAGTTATGTCGGGCCTTTCGGTCTTTTTTCTCTGATATAAGTAACACCGACATTGTCCCGTAGATCTGTTAGCTCCAAGTGTAACACCAGAAACGTCCAATTCAGAACATGAAATTTTCATCATTTGCACAATACAGTAATTTTTCCAAAAAATCACGTATAGGTAAAGCGTTTTAGATGCTGCAATGCGTGTAATGTATTTAGAATTGAATTTAATGCGAATAAAAAAATGGACAAAAATCAAAAAAAAAATATTAAAGATAGGTGAGAAAAACGAGATCTGGGATGCAGCTGCACCCCGCACCGCCTTACGAGGGTTAACACAAGAATTGGAGAATATGCCATTGTGACAGAAATTATTATAGCAGGGAGTCATAGACCAATGTGATCCTGATATATTTTCATAACGAAACTCTGGAATCCCCCACCTTTAATATCATGGTGTATGTATAAGCTCTCACTCGACACCCCATTTGTCTTTCTTTGTATTCTAATACCGAGGAGTTATGTTCATGGACAGACAGACGGACGGACAGACATGAATAATTCAAGGTGTTAACCTTTTTTTAGTAATGTAATATATACATAGTAATTTTAAACATTACATTTTACTATACATTTTAACCATTTTAAAATATAAGAATTTCAAATCACATATGTTTATTTCGTTTTCTTATAGTGCGTTTCTATTACCATAGTATTTCAAAATTATTGATTCGATTATATGGAACTAATTTTCACAAAAAAAATTTCGTAGGCAAAATAATGATATCATAATGAACTGTCAAATTTCCGATGAAGTTCAATCACCATTTTATCCCTTATTCCTTTGAAAGTGCTGAAATATAAAATCAAGGAGAGCAAAATATGTGAAAACTGTGGGATTTCCGAGTTTTTCTAGAAAAATTTAATTTTTTTTATAAAGTAAATATTATATGTTGCGATGATTTTCTCTCTTATGCAATTTTACGAATTGATAGCGGGATATTGATTCTATTTTGAAAAATTTTGGTATAAGAGCTACTGTTGCCCTAAGTCAAGCCGCACACCAAAGAAACATGAAACGAAAAACATGAAACATGAAACAAAAAACATGTTTCATTAAACTAAAACACTGCTAAACAAATCTCAAAGTCCGCCTACCAATTAAACGAGTGTGATTTATGCTCATGACACATTTTTATTTTCGGAGAGTCTCATAAATGGCCGGACGTATATTTGTTTAGCAGTGGTTTATTTCCATGAAACGTAATTTATGTTTCATGTTTCTTTGATGTGCGGTAGGGTGTTATTATTATTATTACCTAAACATGTAATGAATAAGTCCGTAATATGTCAGTGTCCGTGATTTTCTCCTTCATACCCCTTGAAAGCTTGTTAGTTTTCACTACAAAAAACGTCCAAATTGCAAAAGAGGCATAATAGCAGGTCGTGAAAACGAAAAACTAGAAAATTTTGGAAAATAAGGAAAGTTAAATGCTCAGAAGAACGCACCTTGGTTCAACTCTAAATTTTCTTTGTTTTTGTTTTAGAAACCATAATTAATTTCGGTACACAAAAAGGCACAAGGGATAAATAAAACCTTGATTGAACATAGTATTGAAATCCTGGTATGTCTGACCGTAATGGCTTTTATAAATGTTTAGATTCCATCGTATCTGATCATAACAACAATAGTCTTAAAAGCATTTAAAATTATTCTAGGTTCTTCTGGTTCTCGACGGATTGACAATCACTGTATAGATTTTGTGTGTACCACAACGCATCGCATGTTCTGCTAAATATATCCAGAACTACCCCTGTAGTTGCAAATCTTTCAAGAGGGTACAATAAAGCTCTAATGTCGAAACAGAATTCATGTTATATTTAAAGGAGGTTTTAAAAGTAATGCGGAACAAGTCAAATTAAACTTTAGAGCATAGCGTGTTTATCGACTATGCTGTAACAACTTTTGAGAAGTTGTATAAAGTTCTCAGAAACTAAATATCTTTTCACAGAATTGTCTCCATTTCTGAAAACGATACGGACTGTTGCAATATTTTAAATTGTTCACACTTTTCTGAATGGAATACGAACATGGTCCGTTTCGTTTACTGGAAACAATTTTATTTGCTTTTTAAAAATAAGTTGTGTAAGTGTATTTCAAGAACTAGCTTCAATAACGGGTAATATGGCAAAGTGTAGAGTTTTTCGGTTGATATTTGTTGACAATTACGACGTAACTACCAGTTAATATCACTTTATTTTATTTATATTTACAAAAGCTCACCAAGCCTTGAAGGCCTAGGGCTGAAAATACAATTACGACAACATAATATAATACTTATATATTACGAAACCTTCCCAGTTTTTCCTTTCCCATTTTTCCAATTTCTCCGTACTTCCTTTTTTCATTGTCTGTTCTTAGCCACCATTATGGGTCTTATTAACGTTTTATATATCCTTAGCTTTTTTTTTCTTGATAGAGGTTTGGATTTCATTAGTGGTCTTCGGCTTACATGTTTTTTTTTTATTTCCCTTTGGCAATCAGTTCTTTTTGACGTTGGTCGTCTATAATAACCCCCAAGTACGTAAATGGACCACTCCCCAAAATTATAATTCCTTGATTCATTAGATATGAAAGAAAAACCTTCTACTTTTTGCTCTGTATTTCCGAGTATCATGTACTTTGATTTTTCCTAGGATATTTCAAGGTTAAAATATTTTATCCCTTTTTATAATTTTTTATAACGTTTCCTAACTCATTTCTTGTTTTCGGTAGAACAGTAAAATTATCAGCGAAGGCCAGACATTGGAACTCATTATTGAAGATGGATGCAGTCCTTAACACATTCCCTGCCAGCCATATTTTCATATGTGCCTCAACGGGTCACCATATACGTAGTTTTTTTATATAGAGACTTATCACTTGGTTATTTCGTCAAAATTAGTGTATAACTAATAAGCTATTCTTCATATATATCTTCAAGGCAACATTGTTCTCTTAGTGTGCATTTAAAAGTGCCGTTAATAAATAAATAAATAAAAAAAGAATGTGTGTACTTTGTACGCACGTAAGAAGTTATACGTCTATTATATGATTTCAACGAAATTAATATACTTTAAACAGTTTATTTATATTTTATTAACACATTGAAAAATGCCACAAATGATTTCTGAACAATAATTGTCGGAAAATATTTTAACTAAATACGTATTTTCTGAAAAAAAATTTATATAATAAATATACTTACAATCATAAAATGTATAAAAAAAAAGAAAAAAATAAAAGTTTCTATTGGGGTTCGAACCCGCTCATGTTTGCGCAGTTAGTATTGGAATTCATTAATCTTACACTTCTACCCACGGAGACACCTGCATCATGTGGGAAAATCGACGAACTAAACGGTTTAAACTTTTGACAGTTCTGAATTTATCCAAATTATTTTGATTTTTGTAGAATATTGAAATATTGAAATATTAAAATACAACAAAACATAGAGTAAGAAAACAATATATTAGGTGAATATTGACATATATTTTGATGGTAATCAAATTATGTACATCAAAGCATTACATGCTATTTTGATAGGTTCATTTTAAATTTTCCAAATAGGTAGGTACCTATGTAATTTTTATTAGGATACTGAAACATTTACAATTATTACGTACCTGTCGCTTTTAAAAACTATTTAAAAAGTCACTACAATTATAAACTTGTTTTTTTCTTTGCCATCACAACAATAAAAACTAATATAGGCAACATTTGTTGATCCATAATCTCCAACAATTATTGACAGATGATTTTAACACCCAATACGATCCCGTATAACGTTTGAGCGACTAAATATACTGTCATATACATATAACGATAATTGACTAATATACTGTCGGTGTGCGCATGCGCCAGGGAATGTTAAAATTCACCCTCGTGCCTAAAGAAGTATAACTTCAAAAAGTGTCAACGGGGCCCATTAAGGTAACAATAGTGTTGATCACCTAGGACCAACGTGGCAGGGAACGTGTTAACTGGAGTATTTCCAATTATTGTTTCCAATACTAAGTTAAAAAGCACCGTGGATAACGGATTTCCTTATTGAAGACCTCTGTTCACTTCAAATTCATCCCATAAGAATCCTCTCCATGACTTCGTGTGCTATTCAAAGTCATTCTTACTAACCTAATCAGATTTGCGGGTATGTCCAAGGAGCTCAGTGCTTCATACATTTTATTCCTTCTTATCTTATAATAATAATATAATAATATGTAAGGACTAAAAATCTAGCAGGCCCATGGCTTAATGTACTATCCTTTTCCACTCCCTTTTGTCAGTCGCTTTTCTTTACCAGTTCCTTACGTTAAGTCTTCACATATCTTCTCTAACTCCATTACTCTATCATGACCTCGGTCTTCCTCTTCGCCTTTTTCCTGCCAATGCACTAGATAGTACTATTCTGGGAATTCTAGATGGAATCATCCTCTGTACATGGCCCAACCATCGAAGTCTTTTCGCCTTAATTACTGCCAATATGTTAGGATCTTGATAGAACTCAGTTAGTTCCTTATTTTTGTTCTTCTTATCCATTGTCCATTTAAGTTTTTCCGACCAAAGATTTTGCGCAGTATTTTCCTCTCCCAAACCAATAACAACTCTTGTGTTTTTTTGTTGAGACCCATTTTTCAGAATTATACGTTACTATCGGCCTTATTACGGTCTTGTAAGTTCTTAGCTTTGCTCTCCGTGATATATTTTTGATTCTTAACAACGCATTGAGAGCATATATATAGCGCGGTTGCTCGACATAATTATTTTTTGTATTTCTTCTTCAAAGTTAGGATCTCTTTGTGATGACAGTTCCTAAGTACTCAAATCTTTCAAATTCTTCGAATTTATACTCTGTTCCCATCGCAATTGTCATTGTTATGTATTGCTCCCGAACGAATTGCTTATTTGTCCATTCCATATATTTTGTTTTTGCTTCATTTATAGACAATCCTTTGGTTGCTGCCCTCTCTTTGAGTTTCATGACTGTTTCGATCAGTTCTATTTGGCTCCTAGCCAAGATTTAAAAAACGGTCCGCGAATGCCAAGCACTGATGTTTTTGTGGTAGATCAGACCTGTTTTATTACTCTTTGCTTCCTGTATAACCTTTTCTAGTAATATGCTAAACAATATAGATGATAATAAATCACCCTACCGCACATATTGTTTGACTTCAAAGTTTTCTGTTATACTATTGTTTATCTTGACTTTATTCAGTGTTCTTTGGAGAATTAATTTTATAATTCTAACAAGCTTTAGCCAAACATCCATCTTGCAATGCTGTGAATAGTTCCCTTCTTTTGACTCGATCGAAAGACTGTTTGAAATCAATGAAAAGGTATTTGTTATATCCGTAATTTTCAGCCTGTATTTCTCGTAGTGTGAAGACCTACTCTACAGTACTTCTGCCTTTTCTGAACCCAGACTGATATTGTCCTATGCTACATAGCCAATATTTTTTTATACGTTATATTGAGCAGCGTAAATGCCTCCATAATTCTGACAATAAGCCATATTTCCTTTTTTGTGAATAGGACATAGTATTGCTTCTGTCCATTCTTCATGTAATATTTCTTGTCCCCATATATCATTAATTAGTTTCTGGATTATATCTACTAACTGATTTACTCCAAATTTGATCATTTCAGCCGTTATGAAGTCGCTTCCTGGGATTTTGTTCATTTTTAATTTATCGATGATATTCTGAATTTCGCTCGTGGTCGGAGCTTGCTCTTCAATCTGTCGATGTTGTATTTCATTTACTGGATCCATTGTTTCCTGGTTATTATGGTCTGTATATTCACGTCCATTTAGAAGCTCATCAAGGTATCTACTGCTTCCAGCGTTCTAATATATCTGGTTCACCCATAATCATTTCTCCATTTTTATCTTTATAATGTACAGTTTTCGGCTGGTGTCCTCGTTTCTCATTTATCATCCTAATACAGGTTCCTAATTTGATTATTTTTGTAGCTTTCCGCTATATTTTTCAGCTTAGCTTCATAATTTTTCCTGTTTTTTCGTAGTATTTTTTAAATTTTATTTCTTTGTTCAGTGTATTTTCCTGCACTTCTCTTGTTCCTTGAATTATAATTTTTAATCGTAGCCTGGCCTGTTCTTCCATTGCTTGCTCACATTCTTCATCTACGCTTGTTTAAAATCTAGGAAGGGATACCTCATGTTCATAGCAGGTAGTCTGGATTTCTTTTAGTGTATTAACTCTAAAACCGGCCTCATATTCACCCAGTTTATCTTCAGCAAATCTGTTGAGCCCCTCTCTTAGCATCCTGGCTATTACCTTGTAACAAGTATTCAACAGATCAACACCTCTGTAATTTTTACATGCTCATCTTTCTCCGTTTTTGTATATATTGCATAATAGAGTTTTGGTCCAATTTTTTGAATATATTTTTGGGCATATTTTGCTCGTCGCATAGGCTCTTGACAAGACCCTGTACATACTTTTTTGTAGTTCTTCACCTTCATTTTTTGTCATTTTCGGCAGCTACTTCGTTTTTTCTCGCCTTTAGAAAATAGCGTGGTGCTTATCACGTAAATTATTCGAGAGTTTTTATTAATAGTCTTGAAAATTTTTTTAGTCTGGATTTGCCCCTGAGTAGCTCTTCATTTCTTTTGATAATTCTCTATCAGAAATTTCTGGACCTCATTCTTTATATCATCTTAAGTGATGCCACAGAAAGGTTCTAAGGCTACAAAGGCTTCGTTAAAGGGTAATCACAGTCAAAGGGATCAGTGTACTGCTTTGAAGTTAGCGGCTGGGTATATCCCATATATCCCAAAATTTTTGTGAGAATTTCCAACACATACAGATATCTATTACTATAAGAACTCACTCTTTGGTAATATCATACAAAAAAACTAGAAGAAAGAGTGAAAAAACATAAAATATAAAATAATAAAACTACCAGCTACCAGCTAAAACGTACAGCTAAGTATATATAAGGTACAAGGATAAAAGAAAGACGTGTAATCTATTTGCTACAAGAAAAAATCTATGCACTTTATATAACAGCCCTTAAACTGGTCTACAAATAGCTCCAAATAAATAAAGTACCAGCCAAAAAAGTCTGAAGTGGTTTTCGATGAAACAAGAAAGTATTTGGCAGATTGATATTGTTGGGCGTTTGCGTTCAAGTAAACTTTTCCAGATTTATACAACACTTTTATTAACCCTATCTCAAATAAAGATAAAACATATTTTGTACCAACAACGTACAGTTCCATTTTACCATACCAAATGTAGATAACTTCACGAAAACTTTAGTTACATATAACTTTTTCCAACAAACTAGCAAAGCCATATTGCTAGAAATAATTCCTCCAATGAAAATCCAGCAAATAGAGATTGACCAGGATACTGATGACACAAGAATTAATAACTATTCACAGAATGTATTTTAACAAAAAGACTTCCGAAAACATTCAATTCCAAAGATTGTTCCAATAAAACTTATACCGGAACACAAGATGAAAATTAAAATACTAAACATTCCAAAGAGACATGGTCAAATCCAGCCTCTAGAAACAATGGATATAATACCCCAACTATCGATAGGACTCAGTACATACCACTTTCATTATCATAATCCTATTAATTTCAGTTTTTCTAATAATCTTCTTAAATAGGAAAAGAAAAAGGATTTTCAAATTTCTCTTTGGACAGAAACTACATCCTGCCCAGTTCCAGATATTAGAAGAACTAATAGCCGAAGTCGAAAATAAAAGGACAACGCTGGGTTGGAAGAAAACAATAACTGCCCTGGCTGCGTAACATTAGAAAATGGACAGGTAACACAGTCGAGGAATCGTTTCATATAGCTGCCAACCGAGAAACGTTTCATCAGCTTGTTAATACGACGGTAGCCAACGCTTGAAAACAAGCACGGCACACAAAGAAGAAGAAGAATAGCTGAAGTAACCAAGATTTTGACGACGAAGTCCGAACCAAAGGAGGGAGGAGATATATGACTAAACCGCCTTGACAATGACGATTTTGCAGAACCCAACAACCAAGGATGTAAAAGAAAGAGAAACCAAATATAATTATTATTGATAGTTTTTATTAATCACTGTAATGCGAAAATGAAGATTTTTTGGGGAAATCGAAGTGTAACATATATTTTAGTGTACTTACCTAAGGTAAGTATATAAAAATTACAAGAATAAAAGATAGACGTGTAATGTATTTGCTACAAGGAAAAATCGATTCACTTTATATAACAGCCCTTAGGCTGGCCTACAAATAGCTCCAAATAAATAAACTACGAGCCAATAAAGTCTCAAGTGGTTTTAGATGAAACAAGAAAGTATTTGGTAGATTGATATTGGTGATCGTTTTACGTTTAAGTAGACTTTTCTAGTTTTATCTATCGATTTACCGGTACAACTATATAATAATTAATTATTCAATTGTTAATTGCTTCTTGCCATATGCTCGTCATCCTTTGCCACACCGCTCTGTTCAAGGCATCTTCTTCTTGTAAATTGTGGTTATACATCGATCTTCTGACACTCTTATTCCATGACTTCGCAGTCTACCACACTTTCTTCTTCCTGGTGGTCTCCACTGAAATATTTGTTTATAGGCCAACGCTCTTTAGACATTTTTGATAGGTGTCTAAACCATTGCAATGATCTTCTTTCTATTTTATCTACTACCGTTACCTCAGTATTCATTCTTGTTCTTACCTATTCGTTAGTTTTTCTTTACCATCTTGAAATTCTTGCACTTCTTCTTATATACCTAATCCATTTCAACGGCTAGTAGTCTTCTTTTCAGATATGCGTTGAGAGTCCATATTTCCGTGCCATAACACAACACCGATTCCACTATTGCTGTTTCTAGTTTTATAAAACACTTATTTACAACGTCTCGGTGACATAACCCATCCCTGTCTGATATCATGCGTAGTAGAAACTTAAGCTGAAATCTCTTGATCTACTTTAATACAAGCGGTCTGATTGTAGTACAGATCGTGGAGCAATATAATGCAAAACGTGTCCAAACCAACTAAGTCTAAGCATTTAAATATAAATTTATGTGGTCTCTGGTCTCTATCAATTACTTTTTTGATATCGATAAAACCTGCGTAAATATTTTTTTCTACGACCGTTTAATAATATGCTCATTATTCGCTATTTTTGAATTGATAATAACACCCATTACTTTACCCGTGAGTAATAGTTCATTACTCACGGGATGAAGTTAGCTTTCAACTGGCAAATGTCACTTTTAATATTAGTCTTATACAGGGTGTCTGACCAAGACAGGATATGAAACAATACATGGGGGATTAGGCTTTGGAACTAGAAATGAAGCTGGAGATGACATGCTTGAATTAGCAACAGCATTGGATATGGCGATTGTTAACACATTCTTTATAAAAAGAGAAACTCAACTTATTACCTACAAAAGTGGACAACATCAATCCCAAATAGACTACTTCATGATAAGGAAAGAAGACATACGTGAATGCAAGGACTGCAAGGTAATAGTGAGTGAGACAGTAAGCCAACAACATAAGCTGCTTGTTCTGGACATCGAAGTAAAAAGCGAAACTAAACAAAAATATCGGAGAGGACCACAAAAAATCAAATGGTGGCTGCTGAAAGATGAGAAAGAAGGTCTATTCAGGAGAAGAATAGTAGAAAAAATATGTTGGAACATGAAAGGAAGCCCTAATACAATTTGGAGAAAAATGGCCAGTAGTATTAGAGAGACTGCTATTGAAATACTTGGGAAAACGTCAGGAAAAAAGTATGAGGATAAAGAGACTTGGTGGTGGTCAAACGAAGTACAAGGAAAAATAAAAGAGAAGAGAAAATTATATAAAAAGTGGCAAGAAACCAGATCCGACACAGATCTTCAAAACTATATGGTGGCGAAAAAGGAAGCGAAAGTAGCAGTAGCAAAAGCCAAAGCAGAAGCGTATTCAAACCTATATGATCAACTTGATACCAGGGAAGGCGAAACGAAGATATATAAAATAGCCAAACAGAGAGCAAGGAAAGCAAAAGATTTTAATCAGATTAGATGTATCCGAGATGAAAATAATAAAATACTAGTTCACGAAAGGGAAGTCAAAAAGAGATGGAGAAAGTACTTTGACAGCTTATTAAATGAAGAATTTGACAGACAGCCTGTAGAGTCAACGGAGACAGTAGCAGCAATGGTCACCAAAATAACCAACGAGGAAGTGGCTCAAGCGCTTCAAAAAATAAAGAAAGGAAAAGCGGTAGGACCAGATGATATTCCTGGGGAAGTATGGAGAGCATTGGGAGAGACAGGAACAAGGTGGCTAGCAGGTCTATTTAATAGAATTATGGAAGTCGGACAAATGCCAGACGAATGGAGAAGCAGTATACTGGTACCTGTTTACAAAAACAAGGGAGATATACAACAATGTACAAACTACAGGGCTATAAAACTGCTTAGCCACACCATGAAAATATGGGAAAGAGTAATTGACAGACGGATACGTGAAGAGACCGAAATATCCGAGAATCAATTTGGCTTTATGCAGGGTAGATCAACAACAGATGCAATTTTCATTATAAGGCAGTTGATGGAAAAATACAGGAGTAAAGAAACAAACGCTCATATGGTATTCATTGATCTTGAGAAAGCATATGATAGAGTTCCTCGAGAGATTCTGTGGTGGGCACTCAATAAGAAAGGAGTCCCTGGTGAATATGTAAAGATTGTGAGGGATATGTATGAGGAAGTAACGACTAGTGTTAGGACAGGTGTGGGAGAGACTGATAAATTTCATGTGAAAGTAGGATTGCACCAAGGCTCTGTGCTTAGTCCGTATTTATTCTCATTAGTTTTGGACCAGATAACAGCGAAACTACAGGGTAACATTCCATGGTGCTTAATGTATGCTGATGATGTCGTGTTAGTAGGAAATAGTGAAAGAGACTTAGAACAAAAACTGGAACAGTGGAGACAAGCTCTGGAGGAAAAAGGTTTAAAACTTAGTAGGACAAAAACAGAGTATTTGGAATGTTCATTTAAAGATGGAGCTACTACAAATAAAATGGGGTCTTTGGATGGTGAAATGATTGTGAAAAGCAATAGTTTTAAGTACCTAGGATCGGTATTACAGAGTAATGGAGAAATAGATGGAGATGCATGCAGTAGAATTAGGGCTGGATGGATGAAGTGGAAAGAAGCGAGTGGTGTGTTGTGTGACAGAAAAATTCCAATGAAGCTGAAGGGAAAATTCTATAAAACAGCCATAAGACCGGCTATGATGTACGGAACTGAATGTTGGGCAGTTAAAAAGAAAGAGGAACAACGAATGCATGTGGCGGAAATGAGAATGCTTAGATGGATGAGTGGAGTGACAAAGAAGGATAAAATTAGAAATGAGTATATTAGGGGAAGTCTAGGTGTGGCACCAATTGATGCCAAAATGAGAGAGCATAGGTTAAGATGGTTCGGTCATGTTCAACGTCGAGACGTTAATCACCCAATACGAAGAATAGCTGAAGTGCAGATTCCTGGAAGGAGTAGGAGAGGAAGACCAAAGAAGACCTGGGGGAGGCGATAAGGCAGGACATGTTGGTAAAGGGGATTAACATTGATATGACCCAAGACAGAATTGTGTGGAGAAATGCAATTAGGGAAGCCGACCCCGCATAGGGATAAGGCAAAGAGAATGATGATTATACAGGGTGTCTGCGTAACTTGGAACCATATGGGAAACTTTTTTAATATCAATTTTACGAAAAAAAGTTATTCTTTACAAAGTGCTCTGCATAGTCTAAAACTTAAGATGCAATCATCAGGTATCAAATTTTATCAATATTATACGAGGTATGTCCAAAAGTATGAATTTCGCTCAAGAGTAAAGCGCCTTTATATTTCAAAATATCGAAAATGGTTATTAAGAAAAGGTGTTTGTAATTAAAAATTATGTTATAATATGCATTTACACTTTTCTAATTGAAAAAAAAAATTAGAAAATTTTCCTCAAATTACGGATACTCAACATTATTTTTATTTAAGATAACTCCGTTTTTATTAATTTTGCGAAAAAGGTGATTCTTTATAAAAATGTCTGAATAGTCAAAAAACTAAGATGCAATCATAAGATATCAATTGTTTTTGAATTCCATACGAGGTATGTCAAAAATAAAAATTTTGCTCAAAAGTCAAATACCTTTATAGTTTACAATATTTCAAATAGAAGGATGCTATTGCACATTGAAACATATTTTTTAATTCTGAACAACTCTTTATAATAATAAATTTTAATATTGTGAAAAATAAAAGTACTTTACTCTTCAGCGAAATTCATATTTTTTGACATACCTCGTATAAAATTGACAAAAATTAATATCTTACAATTTTATTTTGGTTACGAGACTATGCAAAACTTTTTATAAAGAATAACTTTTTTCGTAAAATTAATAATAACGGAGCTATCATAAATAAAATTGATGTTGGGTGTCCGTGATTTGAGGAAAATTTTCAAAAAAAAAATATTTTTAATTAGAAGAGTGCAAATGCAGATTATAACATAATTTTGACTTACAAACAACCTTTCATGACAATTTTCGATACTGTGAAATATAAAGGCACTTTACTCTTGAGCGAAATTCATATTTTTTGACATACCTCGTATACCATTGATAAAATGTTATATCTGATGACTTCTTGTTTTAGACTATGCAGAGCATTTTATAAGAAATAACTTTTTTCGTAAAATTGATATTAAAAAGTTTCCCATATGGTTCCAAGTTACGCAGACACACTGTATAAACTGCAAATAAAATAATTACTTACTTAAATTTGTTTATTTAACATAATAATTATTGAAATATATATCGATAATTAACTTCGATAAGTTTTTAAAGGATTTTTAACTGTAACAATGCTGGTATATTGTTATTTTTTACTTTTATACCGTTTACTATTATGAATTTTGACGTTTACCATTTTCAATGACAGTGACATTAGCGTATTTGGTGTGTTTATTGGAATTTAAAGCTTCTATTGTGTCTATTTTATAAAGTTATCTTCTGCTATATAATCTAAGTAATACATATTCTAAGTAATACATATTAATGTATATTATAACATATTATAGATAGTTATATATTATTATATTACATATTATATATATTTAAATATAAATCGCACACCTAGATGTAAACTACTGTAACTCAAAATACCTTATTTTCCAGAAATTGACAAAAACTGATTTTAGCTAATGTAAGGCAGATATAAAAAAAATTGATCGTATTATAAAGATAATGGTTTTTAGTCCGTACTTAAGGTACTCATTTTTTAATTAATGTGTTCAAATTTAAATAATATGGAGATTTTTAGTTACTCCAGTTTTATACTAGAAGTACGCACTATTTTTGCACAGTATCTCAAGTTAGTTTACTTTACTTGAACAAAAAAGAATAACATTACTTTTTACTCTAACAAAATCTTCAAATTTCTTAGTATTTTGAGTATTTTGAGATGGTCTTTCTTGTAATTATACTTACCGAATAATCTGAAGTACACTGATACTTATTTATGCCCTAGTGATGGAATGAAAACATAGGTGGTTAGTTTAAATCAAAAGTTATAATTTTGTCTTATTACACAAGTTAACACAAATACATTAGCCTATTAACAATCTTAACTACTACATACTGTAAAATTATTTTATAGTTATTATTCATTTTACTTTTATAATGGATTTTTTTTGTTTTACAAGATATTTTTATAATAACACTCGTAGTAAGATCTGGGTATAAGATTTTTTTCCACAAGTTCTTTGATATCCTTCTTTTTTGCATCTGACAAAGTATTTTTTACAGTATATGCCTTTATCAGTCCACTGGAAAAGTCAACATTAGTTTCCGCCATTTGTCTAGTGGATTTTTTTTTTGTGTACAAAACATTTTTTAAAGTTTGTTTCCGCAAATGATGTTTTATAATAGAAAGTGTTAGGACTTTCCTGTTCCATTTTAAGAACTTTAATGTCATGCCACCTAACTTGATTGTTTTCTTCATCCAAATTGAAATTATTTCCCCAACTTTCCTGCAGCGATTTCAAATCATAAAACTGGTCATGTGTCAATTCATGCACTTTGTATGCAGGGCCAGTTCTTTTGGCAGCCCTAATCAAAGTCGTATACTGCTGTGGGATGTAAATAGGACCTGACTTAAGATGCCTTTTTACTTGCTTTTCGATCACACTGTGAACGTTGTCCCCTTCATTTTGCGAATGACCCCGTATCAAAAATTTGTGCGTCATAGATTTTACTCTCATATTGGACACAGCGTAGGCATAAGCAGTCAATAAATACTTGTTCTTTTGCTGCCCACAGCAGTTATCTGAGTAAAATATCAGATATATATCTTCATCGGAACGCTGATCTAACTGTGATTGAATAAAAGCCAATACACAACTACCGATTTCAACCGCTACACGTTTCCCTTCCGTTTCATCCCAAAAATAACAGTCCACATTCTTTGCCTGTAAATCACTTATAGTGATATTGAAACAACTAATTCTAGACTTGTAAAAGAATAGGGATACTTGCCCTTTAGGAATTTGCATTACTGCTTGGAGATCATAAACCACCACAATAGCATCAGTCCGCTTTTTGTCATTCTCTTTTTCAATTCGAGCCAGTTCCTTTTCTGTTAAATGATTTTCATAGGCTTCCGAAATTTTGAGTTTACTTTCTTCATCTGCATTTTTGTAGTTTTCGCATAAGTCGCACAAATCTTTTTTCGGTCGATAGAAGCCAATGTTGAATTGAAAATTAAATATGCGCTGAAATGTCGAGCTTGTAGCGAATGGCATTTTACTTGCTTGGCGAAGTTCTTTATAATCGCGGTAAATATCTGATAAAGATCTGTCGCACTGAATGTATTCCGGTGAAGTTTGAGCACGGAGATAATGCGATTCAATCCTTGGAATAGTGTTGATAATTTGAACAACACTTTCAGTAATTACAGGGTCTATGGTGGGTTGATTTCCGTGCTTTCCTCTTTGTTCTCCTGCTATAAACCCACATTCTGTCTTTTTGGTAAGTGCTGTTTTGATTGCTTGATCACTTAAGTCAAGTGTGGCCTTAAAAAATGTTTTACAGACACGAATTCGCGAGTTGTTCACTACAAAATAAAAGGCTGAGTTTAGAGCCCGGTACTTAATCGTACTTACGTACCTATACTTGGGCTTTATTTCTTGTGAATGTCTCACTATAAACTCTCTCTGTCGCTGAAGGTCCCCAAGTCTCCAAAATGCATCAAACAATTTTTGGCGATCTGTGATTTCGAGTTTGGTACTGCAATTCCATCTGCATTTTTCTCCACAAGGCGGGCGAATTTGTCGTGCAGGAACTTGTTTCTTAGATTTAGATCTAGATTGGTAAGCTTTTCCCGAATTTCTAAGGCTCTTTGTGTAATTAATTTTCCACCCTTCTGGTTTTCTTAACCTCTTCTTTCCTTTCTTCTCTTCCTGGTCATGTGACAAATCTTGAATTGCTCTTAACGTCGGACCATCGCAGATATTGGTTGCATCTTGTAGTATGTGACTAGTAGTATTATCATCACTATCAGAAGAAGAGCTACTACTAAAGCTGGAAGAAGTAGTCAAACTCGATGAAGAGCAACAGCTACGAGATCGCGTTGTTTGTAATTGAGGTAAATCAGCTTCACGATAATTGTAGTTCGGATCAGCGTCTGAGTCGTCTACATCACTTTCGTTACTATGGATCGGTGAGACATAGTAATGCTTTGGAATTTTTTTACAGCGTTTGTCACATGAATATTGCTAGTTGGATTGTGAATAGGCAGTACCATTGTATCCAAAACAGGAACAGGGGAAGACTCGCTAATAATCGGAGACACATCGTTAGCTTTTTTTGAAGAGTTTGTCACATCCTGTACGTCAGTTGAAATACATTGAGTAGGTAAATCAATTCTATACATACCAGGAACATAAAATACAGATTCAGTTATGACCGGAGGGTCAGCATCAGTTAACATTGGATTTATGTTCTCTTCATTGTTGACTTGGCTGCTTACTGGTATATGCAGAACAGCTGCACGCTGTTGTTCTGCTTCTTTTTTCAAAATTTCTAATATTTTGCTTCCACGGCCTGTCATTTTCCTAAAAAAACAGAAAAGTTGATTGATATTACCAAAATATTCATGTAAAGTAGTGCAACTCAAAAAACATTATTTTGTCACAAAGTTATTTATGCATCTTACGTAGGGTCAAAGCTATAGTTCAAAATGTCACAATTAATTTCTTTGGATTGCGAAAATTGACAAACTTCAAAAGACTAACTGAATAAATGAAGGAAAAATTTTATTCACCTAAACTACTGTAACTCTTAAAGCAATAATTTTTTCACGATAAGCAAAGTAATTTGAAATATCTCAAAAAAATTTATCATATATTTCCACCAAAATCAGTACAACTTAAAATAATATCAAATCACTATTAAAATCGCCAAAGACATGTTCATGTAAACTACATTAACTTGAAATAGAAAATGTTACTTACCACATATTTTTCACGTAAAGTGCTGTAACTCAAATTCAGCGAGTTTACTATCGACATCCACTTACGGTGACTGGAGGATAACTGAAAATGGCGTAGGAATAGTCGAACCGCCCGGTTTAAAATCTTTCAACTAAAGTGACGTTTAGCGTCATCTCTCGGAAACTATTCAAGGTATTGTTACGTGGGTTTTATTTACGTATAGATCTTCAGGTCAAGAATTTGAAAATTTTGTTAAGTCGAAATGGTCAAATTTTGAGTTAACGCAGTTTACATCTAGGAGTGCGAAATGTGCATTATAACTTTTTAAAAATACGTCCACGCACCGGTAATAGCCATTTCCTATTTATTACAATGACAGTAGGTACAAAATACTTGTAATTTTTTTCGGAAATGAAAATAATTTGAATTGACTATTTTTTGTTGTGTCTTTTACAATACATAATTAAGACAGCATTGTTAATTAATAGTAAACAACCAAGTATTCACCCGTGTACCATTGGTAAACAAAATTTAGTTTTGTAAATAAATATAATTTTAATCTCGAGTAGTTGATAATTAGGTTGTTTTACTAATTAAAATAAAAAAGGTCGTAGAAACAGTATAGTATTCTACTTGCATGCATTAAATGCTCGTTGAATAATATACTATTCCTTAATGCTCTTTTACTCAATGCAAATAAGAACTTCCCGAGTATCCATACCGTTTCGGAAACCAAATTGCTCATTAGTAGCTATCTCCTCACACATTTTATATAAAATGCAAACTTTGATACATATTATATTGATTTTAATCAGTTGTCTGGTAATTTGCTGTGCTGCATATCTAGATGGAGGTGAATATCACAATACTCACATTATTTAATAGTTGTAACAAGTTTATAGGTATTTGGTCAGGACCAGAAGCCGTCCTTGATCGGCATAATCGTTGGCCTTGTGAACTTATTTGAGTAGAGTTGGTAGGCCTGTATCTCGGTTAGATGTTATTTCTTGGTAGATTATTTTTGATCATCGTTAAATTATAATTCTACACTCTGGACCAAAATTAACCGGCCACCTTAAAAATGGGTCATTTTTGATGTCATATATCTCCCAAACCTGTTGTCCGATTTAAGTGATTTTTTAATATGTTATAGCCTTATTCCTTGACAATATCGTTGTAATAATATTGTTGCTAAACATGTAAAGTTTCATTGTATACCGGGTGTACGAATCAAACTATGTTTTTTTCTTAAAGTTTGCATCACCCTGTGGAATATTCTAGCATTTGTAGAATACTAAAATTAAAACCTTACTATAGCCTCATACTTTCTCAACATTTTGTTGTTTGATTGATTCGCTTATGTTGGATAATAAAAAAGTTAGGTGCTTTAACAACTAGACATGTTGCTTATCAATACAGGGTGTTTTTAAACAATTTTGGCAAAGTTTAAGGGGCAATTCTGGATGAAAAAATAATGACAGTTTGCTTAATAAACTTAGATTCGCAAATGCTTCGTTTCCGAGATAGGGGATGTTGAAATGTTTCTGACAAACTGACGATTTATTTATTGCTTTAAAACCGGTTGAGATATGCAAATGAAATTTGGTGGGTTTTAATACGTAGTTATTGCACATTTTTTGGCATACAATTAAGCATTTAATATTTACCATTGGCGCGCATACGGGTAATATGATGGCTCATATTACCCGTATGCGAGCCAATGGTGAATATTAAATTCTTAAGTGCATGTCAAAAAATATGCAATAACTACGTCATAAAACCCACCACATTGTATTTGCATATCTCAACCGGTTTTAAAGAAATAAATAAATCGTCAATTTGTCAGAAAAATTTCAACACCCCCTATCTCGGAAACGAAGCATTGGCGGACCTAAGTTTATTAAGCAAACTGTCATTATTTTTTCATGCAGAATTACCCCTTAAACTTTGCAAAAATTTTTTAAAAACACCCTGTATTGATAAAAAAATGTCTAGTTGTTAAAGCACCTAACTTGTTTATTATCAAACATAAGCGAATCAATCAAACAACAAAATATTGAGAAAGCATGAGGCTATAGTCAGGTTTTAATTTCAGTATTCTACAAATGCTAGAATATCCCACAGGGTGATGCAAACTTTAAGAAAAAAACACAGTTTGATTTGTACACCCAGTATACAATGAAAATTTACCTGTTTAGCAAAAGTATTATTATAACGATATTGTCAAGGAATAAGGCTATAACATATTAAAAAAATCACTTAAATCGGACAACAGGTTTAGGAGATATAAGACATCAAAAATGACACATTTTTAAGGTGGCCGGTTAATTTTGGTCAAGAGTTACATATTAAATTTTCCCATTTGGTAAAGCACTCTTTTATATCACTTAAATTTCTACTTCCAAGCTCTTTTAATTCATTTTGCCTGTAAATTTTGCTTTTGTCTGTTAATTCTTTTCGACGTTTTTACGCAAATTGAAGCTATTTTGTCGTTGCTTCAGTTTCTCAATTTCTAAACAGGATTCTTGTAGCTATCGGTCTGCTGCTACTTTAATTCTTTTTCAGATTTATTTATGTATTTCATTAAATTTTTTCTGTTTATGGATTTCTACTGCCTCCGAATATCCATTAGATCTTATATGTCTTGTATTGTCCAGTCATTTTTAACCGTTAGTTGTCTTAAAAAACTTTTTCGAGTTGCAGCGATTATTGTGGTTTTCATTTGTTCCCAGCCATTTTCTATGCTGTTGGTAATTTCTAGTCTATTTTTTAAGTTCGGCATACTTCACCTCCCTAAAATTAGCGGCTGGGTATACATCAGGTTAAAGCATAAAGATCTTTTGAACAGATAAAAGATATTTAATGACTATTTTGGTGAGAATTTCTAACCCTTACAAATATCTTTTACTCTAGGAACCTACTATTTAGTAATATCACACAAAGGAAAACTACAAGAAAAAGTGAAAAAACATAAATATAATAATGAAACCCTTTATAATATATCAGCTAGAAGTAATATGTACCTACCAATAAGGTACAAGCATAAAAGAAAGAAGTATAATGTATTTGCTATAAGAAAAAATCGATTCACTTTATATAACAACCCTCAGACTGGCCTACAAATAGCTCCAAATAAATAAAGTACGAGCCAATAAAGTCTGAAGTGGTTTTCGATGAAACAAGAAAGTATTTGGCAGATTGATATTGGTGGGCGTTTGCGTTCAAGTACACTTTTCTAGTTTTATATAACACTTATTTACATTTTACGATCCAGCAGTGGATGAGTCCGTCGGGGCAATATAGGAAGGCCAACTCTCCGCAGGGAAAAACTCCTGAAATTTAAGTAGGGCGCAACTTTAAACCGGAACGCTGCTGGAAACGAAATATTTAGGCCATAAACTACTTTTGGGAAAATTGAGAACGTTTCAGTGGCCTCCAGAAATTTTTACGTCCTTCCTAAAAGGGTATATTTAAATTAGGCATTGACTTTGATATTTTAATTGATGTGGTAAGTATAACCTTTAGAGAATCAAAATATATTTAAAAATAAAATATGCACAGTTTTAAAGCAAATGAAACTTTTTAAAATGTTGTGAAGACCTATTGGGTTGTGTAGAGTAGGTTCTAAAACCAAAAAAAAGTTAGGTAAAGTTTTCCATTTTAGTGGGGACTTTCCATTTTTAATTTAATTTTTAATTTCCAATAATCGTTTTTTCCGATTATAGCGCAGTTTATTCATAATTCAAAATTTTTTTCAAATAAAAGTTACTTATTTTTACGTAATAAATCCGAATATGCAATAAAAACGAGGGCTCCTATTTAAAATTTCAAAATAACCCCCCACCCCACCTCCGTGGGGGGTCGTGTTTGGTGCCATTCAATAGATTTTTCAAACATACTGAATAAGTGTGTTTTTCAGTTTTTCGATCTGATGTTCATTTCGCGAAATATCGCGGGATTCGTATTTAAAATTTTAAATTCACCCCCCACCCCTCTCCGTTGGGAGTCGTATTTGGTATCACTCGATAGATTTTTGATTTATCGTTCATTTCGCGAAATATTCGCTTTTTTCTTGTGAAATTTTGTGACTCGCCCATTTCCTTACGCCCCGCCCAAATCGTCAGATGTTTGGAATATACACTGTTTTGCATGGTAAGACCCCATTTTAACAGTCCCCGTTTCAGCGGTTCTCGATTCCACCGACCCTTTTCAGCAGTCCCCGGTTCAGCGGTACCCATTTCAGCAGTTCCCGTTTCGGCGGTTCTCGATTCCACCGACCCGCTTCAGCGGCGTTTGGTTCTGCAGCATGCCGTTTGAGAGGCATCGTTCAGGAAAATGAGTAAAAACAGGACCCTCTTGTGGACAGTAGTTTTAACGATAAAAAATGAACATATAAAATTATTTTTTCTTTTTTTATATGCATTTTTTCATCAGCTTTTCATTGAGCCTACACGCAAGCAGGGAACATAAAAAATATCCAAGTTATTCTAATTGTTTATAAGCTAAAAAGTCAGGTCTTTTTCAAACAGTTTTTTTAATAACAATTTCAATAAAATTATGTTAAAATTTTTTTAATACGTCTTAAAATGAAAGTCTCAAATAATCGACTGCGATCTGTTAAATACCTGACAGAGTCACTGTAGGGCAAGAACAGTTGTATAAACAATTGCTCTCTGGGAAAAACAAATTGAATAACTTATAAACTATTTGGTCGATCTGGTTGAAATTTGGCACACTTAAATAACTCATTAATTGACATAATTTAAAGTAATTAAATTTTACGTCATTGTGCAAAAAATAAAGTTATTAATATTTATAATTTACTGCAAAAATGAGGGTTTTTTGCAATTATCTCGGTCAATTGTTTATATATTACAATATGCTTACCACCAAATTAAAGAACTTTTTAAGATCTACATTTATTTGAAACATTTTTCTCTAAAATGTACAAGAAACGTTTTATAGTCAAAAAACTGCTTCTTTCATTCTTTACAATTGTTTAAAAAAAAGCAAAATCAGCTGTACGTCTTCACGGAATTATCATCAGTTATCCCTCATCCACCGTTTAAAACTTTGAAAACCCTGTAGAACATTTTTACGTGAAATCGATGATTCTTTTCCCTATTAACTGGGGTATATACCAGATACTTAGATATTACCTGTATATTTTCAAACAAGAATAGGTTAAAATAATATCCTACAATAAAACTAATTACTTATCATTGTCATATTATTATTTTCTTATTGAGACCGCTCTATTGGGGTCCGCGTTTATGGGGACCGCTGAATCGGGCACCGCTGAATCGGGGTACCGCTGAAACGGGGACCGCTGTATTGAGACCGCTCAATCGGGGACCGCGCTTATGGGAACCGCTGAATAGGGGTGAAACCGTTTTGCATGTACTTAACTTGCCTTATCTTAACCTGACGATTTCGAGTTTTTCTAAGGATAGATATTTTTTCGGCCCCCCCTTAACGAACTCCCCTGTGTTTAGAGCCAATATATGGTAGTAGTGCATCTACAGGGTACCAGGTTTCTCCCCATATGATAATCTGACGCGCTCGAGTTACTGCAAAAATCCCCGCTTTGGCTCCACTACCATAATGACATTAAAGAACTAAAGCATTAAAGAACTAATAAAGCCCCGGGTACTGACAACATACCAGCTGAACTTCTCAACGCGTGAATACACATAAAAATCTCCAGCAGATTGAAAGAAAATCCTAGTAAAATTTTATTCTATAATTCTTATAATTAAATCATCATACTGTAACCTCGTATCACCTTTCATTCTATTTACTTTTTCTTCTATTTTTTGTACTAAATGAGAAAAAAACATTAATACCTAATATTTCAGAAATAGAACTAAAAAGTAAGTTGATATTATTTATTAATACTATTTTTACAAACTTTTTGTTTCAGGCATCTTAATCGAGATATACAGGGAATCTCAGCTTTTTACATCTGCATAAGTTCTTAGAGCAATTTTTACAGTTACATGGTGGTACTAAGTCTGTTCTTGTACGCAGTAAAACTAAAACTTTCTGGGGCTTCAGAGTGTAACTATATAATTTATATCATACATATATCCAGTGGATAGTGGATAGTGGATAGTATCCATATAAAGTGGAAATATTTCTTTTGCAGCATCATCAAGGGACGTAAATTTTGTGTATGCCGCCACAACATAAATGCTCGTTTTATATGTAATGATGATGCTGCAAACTAACTAGATCTACTTTTATATGGATATCACATATTGGTTCATATCAAAAAATAAACTTACGAACACTTTCTTAAGCTCAAATTATTCCTTTTGAGTTCTTCTATCATTATTATTAACTAAAGTATAAATGTTTACACCTCAAATTTACTTGAAACCCTTATAAACAAATTAATGTACAATTTTTTTAAGAAAATTATAAATTCAAACGGCGATAATTTTAAAACAAATAAAGATCGAGTAATTTAACAAACTTTGTTAGTGAAGAAATTGAAGAGTCTCAGATGCAGAATCCACCAATTTAATAAAAATTAAAATGGTAAATAGTGATTTAAACCTGAGACTTTTCGCGTTGAAAGTTGTTACTGGTACATCCTTAATCTGCGACTTTTTCAATTAATAAGACAGCAGACGACGAATATAGAAAACGAAAGGGAAACGATCACATTCCGCCTTCATTCGTCTAGAAAAGGACAGTAGAGGAACTTTCAGTACTCAAACCGAGTAAAGGAAATAAAATAATAAATTATGGTTTTGCTTGTTTTCGATTCAGAGGGTTGCACATCCGCTAGACAGGCTGTTTCTACCATTTCAGGCGTCCTCAGTAGCTTTTGTTAGCGTGCACACCTCTGAATCGAAAAATAGCTCCACCATCATTTTAAAGGGAATCTGAAAAATAATTCAACTTTCCCATTAGACGCGATACAGCGATATCTTATAACAAATTGAAGAGTCTCAGATGCAGAATCCACCAATTTAATAAAAATTAAAATGGTAAATAGTGATTTAAACCTGATACTTTTCGCGTTGAACCAGTAAGAACTTTCAAAGCAAAAATCTCAGGTTTAAATCACTATTTGCCATTTTAATTTTTATTACATTGGTGGATTCTGCATCTGAGACTCTTTAATTTGTTATGAGATATCGCTGTATCGCGTCTAATGGGAAATTTGAATTATTTTTCAGATTCCCTTTAAAATGATGGTGGAGCTTTTTTTCGATTCAGAGGTGTGCACGCTAACAAAAGCTACTGAGGATGCCTGAAATGGTAGAAACAGCCTGTCTAGCGGGTGTGCAACCCTCTGAATCGAAAACAAGCAAAACCATCATTTATTATTTTTTTAATGAAGCTTTAAAATGAGATTTTCTAAGCTTCATTTTCATGCGCAGAAGCCGAGTTACGATCGATAAAGCTTCGAAAAATACTTATTTTGCAATTTGCAATTTGCATTGTGCACTAATTTTACAATATCTTGAGTTATAATTATTGGATTTAAGTTTGGTAAACGTTTTTTGTATCTTTTCTTATTAACGAACAAATTTTATTTGAAACATTCTTTTTTATCTCTTTTAGTTTATGAGCCAGAGCATTATAAACAATTGATAAACAATTTAATTGTTTATATCAATTTTTTGACCACTCAGATCGAAACACACCCGCGAAATTCGTAATCAGCAGCCAAAAATCCATAAGAAACCATTGAGTTTGTCCATCAGAATTGAAAGGGACACGGTGTCCCATCTGGCGCCTAGACTAAAAGTAGCTTTATACTTTAAGATATCGAAAAGTATTATTAAGAAAAGTTATTTGGAATTAAAAATTATGTTATAATATGCCATTATATTCTTCTAATTGAAAAAAATCAAAAATTTTAAATTTTTTTCTCAAATTACGGATACTCTTGAATATCCTACGGATATCTTGTTTAAAGATAGTCCTAGAATTATTTTTTGCAATACACCTTTTTAACGTAGAGAAAATATGCTTTTTTATTTCACAATGTATATACCTTAATGTACAAGAAAAAAGTCATAATGAAAAATTCTAAAAATAATCATAAAAAATATCAAAATTCATAAAAGTATAAAACCTTGAAAAAGCATAACTTGCTTAAAAATAGTCGCACAACCTTATATAGTAGATCATTTTAAAAGTAATTGACTTCTCTTTTTACGTAGTGTACCATTGCATATATCTAGAGATGTGTAGAAATAGTAGAAATCCTATTTCGGAAACTGTAAACCCTAGAGACCTCTACCACACGTCATTTTAACGAGGAAGGATGGCAGTTATTTTTCGCTGAAGTAATGCCTATACTTATATCCCTGTGGAAAAAAGTTATGGAACAAAAAATAAAATTGCTCTCTTTTGTGTCTTTTGTGTTTTTTTCTTGTTATTCTTTTGAGTATATTTCTGTAAAAAAAAATATTTTTGACTTTAAAATACGATATTTCGATAGTAAATTTAACCTGGAACAATTTTCCTGTAGACAGTTTGTACTAAAAGTGCATAGAACTCACTCTAATTCACCCTGTGCCTAGGGACTAATTCACCCCTTTCTCAAAAACGCACCCATTAAAATGGTAGCACTCCGCGGGTTTTACAAACTTAGAGGTCCATTGACCATATAAGGTAATAAAATCCCATTAACGTTGTAGTTCCTTATAGGTTCCTTATTTTAACATAATCAATAGCCTATTAATAGATAAATGTGATAAATCAAGCTACAATTTGTAAAGTTTTATCCAAGTTTGTTGGCAGATCGATCAAAAATATTGTCTAGCAACTGTAAAGAAATATTAGTCCATTCTTTAACGGTAAAATATTGCAACACCTCTAAATTTTAAAGAACCGATTGGATTGACATGAAATTTGGCATACACATAGCTAACAAGTCAAAGAAAAAAAGTGATATTGTGCCGATATGTGCTTTTGCCCTGGAGTGGTTTTCACCCCCTCTTGGGGGTGAAAAAATATTCGTCCAAAGAAAGTCAGGAAATGGATAAACTGGCTAATTTTAAGTAACTTTTGTTCTATACAGTTTTTTCACTAAATCAATACTTTTCGAGTTATTTGGCAGTGAATATGTTCATTTTTTCAACAAAATAACCACGCTTTTAGACGGTTTTTCGCAAATAACTCTAATATTAAGTATTTTGTCGAAAAAAACATTCTTAGCAAAAATATAGCTTGTAAAAAATTTAAAAAAAAGTGTATATATCACGTCTCTACACCTAGTAGAAGCAGAGTTATAAGCTAATGAAAAATAGGTTCATATTTGTCAAATTCCAAATGGAATACTTTAACGCGAAATTACCAGAAATGAACCACATTTCGGGGAAATCTCATTATAACTTATTTAAAGTGATTAAAAAAATCTTCATTTTTGTTTTATAAAAAAAAATTCTAGCATCAAAATTAAACAAGTTACGCTCAAAATAAAGTTATTCCCTTTTGGGTTTGGTAAAAAAATCGAGAAAATCAGCGTCTAATTAGTATCTTAAATGAACTTAATTGTTAAAACTTCAAAAGTTTCTTGACTCGTGTATATATTGTTTATATGACCTGTAAGTTACATCGGTTCAAAGTCCTTATTATTGAAAGGGCTGTAGTTAAAATGGGTTGAACGCGTCACTGATCACGAATGTATGCAAATTTAGAAACACCAAATCTTAATCAATTTTTGTCTAACAGAAAAACAAAAATATACAAGATATTCAGAAAAGCAAATCTGACTTTTTTTTTGTTTTTCGAGATTTTTGGTATCTCTAAAAATTTTTAAGTTATTTTGAGAAAAACATATTTTTCAAAATTTAAATTTTTAAAAATTTTATTTAAACCAATTTTTTTAAAAAATAAGCACTTTAAATCGATGAAACTTACAGATCATATAAACACAACATAAATAAAATAATTTGTGGAGCGGTAACGATTAACTTCATTTCAGTTGCTAATTAGGGGGTGGTCGTCCCGATTTCTTTTTGCAAAAACAAAAAGGACCAACTTTATTTTGAGCGTAACTTACTTAAATTTAATGCTAGAAACTTTTTGTAAAAATAAAAGTAAAGATTTTTTTAAACACTTTAAAAAAGTCAAAATGGGTTTTCCCCAAAAAGTGCTTAATTTTTTGGATATTTCACGTCGAAATATTCTATTTGAAATTTGGTGAATATGAATCTATTTTTCATTGGCTATAACTCTGGTTTTACGAGATCCAGAGACCTAACGCGTACACAATTTTTTTTACTTTTTTATAGGATATATTTTTGCTAAGAACGTTTTTTTCGACAGAATACTTACCTTTTGAGCTATTTTCGAAAAAAACGGCCAAAAATGTGGTTATTTTGTTGAAAAATGAAAATATTCACTCGCAAATAACTCGAAAAGTGTTGACTTGGCGAAAAAGCTCTATAGAACAAAAGTTACTTAAAATTAGTCAGTTTACCCATTTCCAGACTTATTTTGGACATATATTTTTTCACTACCAAGAGGGGGTGAAAGTCACCCCAGGGTAAAAGCACGCATCGGCACAATATCACTTTTTTCTTTGACATGTAAGCTATACGTATGCCAAATTTAATGTCAATCCAAGCGGTTCTTTAATATTTAGAGCAAAAACCGTGAAAGAATGGACTATATGTCATTTGTTATGTTTATACTTATGCAGCTTTATTTTGGAATTGTTTAGCTATAAATATTTTCTATCGGGTCTTCAGTTTGTTTATGGTTTATTTTACTTTTTATTGTTGGCTTAGCTTTCCATTTCTTAATAAAATAAAATATCCTTAAACTAAAGAACAGTCTATTTTCTTAAAAATAAGTAATAAAGCTTAAAGTGAAACATAAAAGTGATATAGCAAAACCCGGAAAAGCCTTTGATCCGTTACTAATGCCCAGTGTAGTGCTGTTTCCGGTTTTACTTCTATCTTATTGTTTCCGTCCCTGGGTAGGAAACACGACAATAGATTAATGAATTTGACCCGAGTTACTCAAATTAAAAAATTGCTTTGTCAAGTCGTGCAAAACAAATAATAGTCATTTGGGAAAAGGCCATTTTTCACCGATTTGGAAAAATAGCGTATATTATCTTATTTAGCATTATATTTTTGAAATTCAAGAAAAAATCATGATATACAGTGGCTCACAGCTTAAATGATGCAGTTCTATTCAATAAAAGTAGTTTGTATCATTGGCTCAATATTTATTAGAAAAAAATTACATACTGATATTAAATTACTATAAGTCTTCTAAAATAGCATAAGCTATTTTTGGGGGTTTAAATATAAAATACTTAACAATAAATATTTTTTAATTATGCTATGTATGTAAAGACTGAAATAGTTTTGTACACACTTATGAATACAGGTAAATAGGGAGAAGTGTACTTTTAAAGTGTGTTAAAATAATTCCTAGCTGAACACTTTCGGCTTATAAAACCATCTTCAGAGCTATGCTACAATAAAAAGGTCTCTAATGAATAATTTATTTTAGAATTCAAAAGTTTAACTTGCGTCAAAATGTTCAAAATACCACTATGAAGAGAGATGGATCCCAAGTATGATATAAAAATACTTCTATTTTCTTATGCAGTTTTTTTAATTGATGGAAAAAAATTGGAAAAAAACCTTGTCTGACTATTGAATTGTCGTTTTATGTAATGTGATTTTTCGTGTGAAAGTCCTTTGTGCTTGTAATAGATGTTTTTAACTTTTCCGACCTTAAAACAATAGCAAAGATGAGCATTTTTCAACAGTCAGACAAGGTTTTTCCAATTTTTTTTCCATCGATTAAAAAAACTACATAAGAAAATAGAAGTATTTTTATATCATACATTGGATGCTCTCTTCATAGTGGTATTTTGAACATTTTGACGCAAGTTAAACTTTTGAATTCTAAAATCAATTATTCATTAGAGACCTTTTTATTGTAGCATAGCTCTGAAGATGGCTTTATAAGCCGAAAGCGCTCAGCTAGCAATTATTTAGTTTACACACTTCAAAAGTACACTTCTCCCTATTTACCTGTATTTTATGTATGATTTTGATGCCATAACTAAAATGATGTAGGTAAGATGAAGCATTAGGTACACAACTTATCAATTTTAAATTTAAAAATTAGGCGTTGCATTAAATTCATATTGCAGCTATTTTTATGTTTAAATTCGACAGCGGACTAGACGTGTAGGTACTTGGGGACTAGTTTCTAGTTTGTTATGATATTTTATTAAAGTTTAACAGGAGAATATTTAATTTGGCTACATCTTAAGTAATATTAGTTTAAGTAGTATTAGTGGTTTAGAATGTTTTCATTTAAAGAAATTAAATAAATGTTACTTCCTTACCTGAGGGTTATTAAAATCCTTTCTTCAGCCCCAACACATTCTCGCATTGGAGTATTTTTGTTGTAAATTGCAGGTATAAGCAATTATACAAGCAATTGTACTAAAAGAGAAAAGCTGGAAAAAGTAAATTATAACCGCTCAAAAAACTAATAAGGAATATCGGACAGAACAATACTATAAAGATGACACGGCAAAGAAAAAGGAGACAAGAGGGAAGAGACGAAACAAAAAGAAGACAATAAAATCAAATGAAGTAATTCGAATGGCGACATGGAATATAAGAGGAAGTCACAAAGAAGGAAAATTAAAACAAATGGTACTTGAACTTAAAACATTTAGTTTTCAGATCGTCGCATTACAAGAAACAAAGCAATTAGGGCAATACAGTCAGGAAATAGAAGACTACTTATTCTTTAATAGTGGAGGGCAAAATAGAATGCTAAGTACAGACTTTTTAATACATAAAAACTTTAGAGCATCAATTGTCGAGTTCAGAGCAATATCCGATAGACTTAGTGTTCTTAGAGTAAAGGGAAAATTCCAAAAAATTTCATTTGTAAATATGCATGCACCTTCGGAAGAAAAAGAAATAGAAGTAAAGGAAGAGTTTTATAACCTACTGGACCAAGCATATGAAAGCATCCCCAAATACACTCGGGTGCAAAATTAACCGGACACCTTAAAAATGGGTAATTTTTGATGTCTCGCAATTCCTAAACCTGTTGTCCGATTTGAGTGATTTTTTAATATGTTATAACCTTATTCCTCAACAATATCGCTCCAATAATATTGTTGCTAAACAGGTAAATTTTCATTGTATACCGGGTGTACCAATGAAATTGTGTTTTTTTCTCAAATTTCGCATCGCCCTGTGCAGTATTCTAATATTTACAAAATACTCAAATTTAAACCCAAATATAGCCTCATGTTTTCTCAACATTCTGTTTTTTGAGTCATTCGCTTATGTTGGACCGTTAAAAAGTTAGGTACTTTAACAGTTAGCCATGTTTTTTATCAAAACAGTATGTTTTTAAATAAGCATGGCAAACTTTATAGAGTTATTCTACATGAAAAAATAATGACAGTTTGCTTTATAAACCTATGTCCGCAAATGCTTAGTTTCTAAGATAGAGGGTGTTGAAATTTTTCTTATAAGCTGACGATTTATTTATTGCTTTAAAACCGGTTGAGATATGCAAATGAAATTTGGTGGGTTTTAAGACGTAGTTATTATACAACTTTTGACATACAAGTTAGAATTTAATATTCAACATTGGCGTTCAAACGGGTAATATGAGCAGTCATATTACCCGTATGCGCGCCAATGGTGAATATTAAATTCTTAATTGTATGTCAAAAAATGTGCAATAACTACGTCTTAAAACCAACCAAATTTCATTAACATATCTCAACCTGTTTTAAAGCAATAAATAAATTATGAGTTTGTAAGAAAAATTTCAACACCCCCTATCTCAGAAACGAAGCATTTGCGAACATACCGTTTATAAAGCAAACTGTCATTATTTTTTTATGCTGAATTACCCTTTAAAGGTTGCCATACTTATTTAAAAAGACCCTGTATTGATGAAAAACATGGCTAGTTGTTAAATTACCTAACTTTTTTATGGTGCAATGTACGCAAATGAACCAAAAAGCAAAATGTTTAGAAAACATGAGACTGTAGTTAGATTTCAATTTAAGTATTTTGTAAATGCTAGAATATTCCACAGGGTGATGCGAAGTTTAATAAAAAAACACAGTTTCATTGGTACACCTCGTATACAATGAAAATTTACCTGTTTAGCAACAATATTATTAAAACGGTATTGTTAAAGAATAAGGCTATAACATATTAAAAATCACTTAAATCGGACAACAGGTTTAGGAATTGCGAGACATCAAAAATTACCCATTTTTAAGGTGTCCGGTTAATTTTGCACCCGAGTGTATGATCTCAAAATAGTTCTTGGAGATACCAATGCCAAAATAGGTCGAGAGGACATATTTATGCCTACTATAGGAAAATACAGCTTCCATCCAACAACGAATCAAAATGGACACATGCTCATCGACTTTGCAAGGGAAAAAACCTTTTAATAAAAAGTACCTACTTCCAGAGAAAGGAGATTCACAAGGGCACTTGGAGATCGCCGGACGGTCAAACGGTAAACCAAATAGACCATGTTTTAATAGAGAAGGATGTAGAAAAAAGCATAATGCATATACGTTGATATAGAGGGTCAGATATAGACTCAGACCACTTTTTAGTGGGAATAAAAATGAAACAAATGATACCTATAAATAGAAACAGAAACAGAGAAAAACCTATGATGAACAAGCTAGTCAGGTTACAAACAGAAGAAGAAAAAAAGGTATACCAGTTGACACTTAACAAGAAACTGGAACTTATTACAAAAAATGACAATGTAGAACAAACATGGAACTTAATTAAAAATACTTTAAAAGCCGTAGCAGATGATACTAACAAGCCAATCAAGAAACAACAAAAGGCATGGTTCGACGATGAATGCAAACTAGAAATAGAGAAACGGAACAAGCTACGATTAGAAAGTCTAAGACTGAAATCAAAAACAGAGGAAACACTTTACATAGACCAAAGAAGAAACACAGGCGCAATTTTACGAAATAAAAAGAGAAAATTTTATGAAGATAAGTTGAAAGACATTGAAGAGAACTACAAAAATAATCTTATTAGAAATTTATATCAAGGCATTAAAAATCAAAAAAGAAAATAAAAACCACAGCCCACTTATTAAAAAGATAAAGAAGGAAAAATGATATTTGCTGACCAAGAAATATTAAAACGATGGAAACAATATCTTGATGAATTGTTAAACGGGGAGTACACAAATAATCACAATGAAGAAGACACAGATGATGGAAATGAAGAACACATAAAGCACGATAATGAAGGATACACAGACGAAATAATGAATATGCAAACAGACAGTACGGAAGATCTAGCACCATCCCTAAATGAAGTCGAAATTATTATTAAGAATCTAAAAAACTATAAATGTCTTGGAAGTGATTCTATAACAGCGGAAATGTTAAAATATGGAGGAGCGCAGCTGACAGACAAAATACACAAATTATTAAAAAACATATGGGAAAAGGAAGAACTACCAATGGAGTAGAAGCAAGCAGTGATATGTCCTCTTTATAAAAAGGGGGACAAAGCAGAATGTCAAAATTATAGGGGTGTGGCACTATTAAATGTAATATATAAGATATTAGCAGTCCACATAAAAAACAAGCTAGCAAGAATTCTTAACAATAGCATAGGTGAATACCAGTGTGGCTTTAGAAAAGGGAGAAGTACTATAGATAACATCTTTGCTTTAAGAGAAATACACGCTGAGAGCTATGAATATAATAAACCAACAATGGCACTCTTCATAGATTTTAAGCAAGCTTTCGATAGAATAAAAAGGAAAGAAATATATAAAGCGTTAACAAATCTAGAAGTTTCACCAAAAATAATAAGAATGATAATGCTTACACTTACGAAAACAGAAAATAGAGTAAAAGTAAATAACAAACTAACAGAAAATTTTGAAGTAAAAGAAGGAGTACGACAGGGGGATCCGTTGTCATCGCTGCTATTTAATGTTATCGGAAATGGTAATAAAAGAGGCTAATATTAACAGATCAGGACACATATATCATAAAAAATACTAATGTTTGGCATTCGCGGATGATGTAGTGATTCTATCCAGAAGCAAGAAACAATTAAAAGTGGTAGTAGAACGACTAGAGAAGGCAGCTCGAGAAAAAGGACTTTATATAAATGAAACAAAAACCAAGTACATGGAAAGGACCGACAAAAAATTTGAACAGGGGCAATATTTAATGATAACAACGAATGAAGGAAAAATGTATAAATTTGAAAAGGTAGATAGATTTGAATATTTAGGGACCTTATTTTCTAGTAGACCAAATATCCGGGAAGAAATACACAAAAGACTAATGTCAGGGAATCGTTGCATGTATGCACTCAATAGAATACTCAGAAGCAAAAATATATCGAAATCAGCTAAATTATGAACGTATAAAACTGTGATGCGACCAATAGTTACGTATGCCTCAGAAACCTGGACTATGACAAAAACCGAGCAATCAATGTTAAAAGTATGGGAAAGAAAAATACTTAGAAGGATATTTGGGGGAAAAATAATCAACAATCAGTGGACACGAAGAACAAACATGGAGTTAGAAGAATTGTATAAGGAGCCCAATATAATTGCAGTTGTAAGATCACAAAGACTTAGATGGTTAGGACATGTCCAAAGAATGGCCCAAGTTAGAATGCCTAAAATCATGTTAAGCGCTACAATAGGTGGTAAAAAGAGAAAAGGAAGACCTAGGACCAGATGGAGCCATGAAGTTAATGATGACCTGAGGTATCTCAATGCAACCAATTGGAAAGAAAAAGCGAAGAACAAGCAAGAATGGAGGAAGATTGTAAACCAAGCCATGAGCCTGCTTGGGTCGAAGTGCTAATGTATATATAATTGTACTAATAAATGTCAATAAGATTCTTTTGACATCCTATAAATTGCAAGAAATTTAGCATCACTTTCTTATAATATTTTTGCAGCAACAAGAGCTCTGCAATTTACATTGTTTGAAATGTAGAGATGAACCCAATACTTCCTTTTTTTCTGCTCTTTACGTCTTCTGTTATAATAATAAAGAATAATATCTCCATCACTTGAATCGCTAGACATTTTAAAATGTATAAGTTTAAAATTTAAACACCGTACAACAAAACTACTCGTACAGTCAAGAAGGGACTCGTTTTTATTAATTTTCAGTAGCGTAGTGTGCGAGCCATAGTTAGTAACCAGTTGGTGATTCTAGTTAATAACTAGTATAGTTTCTTTTTAGTAGCTCTGTGTGAAGACGGCCATAATAGGTTTAAAGTTGAAGGTTCTTTTTTTACTATTCAAAGTTCCAGTCTACTCATATCTCAATTTATAATTAAATTCGACCCCTTAAACGTCTTTATTTTCTCAGTTCGACTTATCTGTAATACTTGCTTTGTATAAATCTTATCTAAACCACCATTCCCTTAGCAGCGACGTCAAATGTCAAAATAAGGGGTCACGGATGATCTGTGGCCCCTTATATGTGCGGGTCGAATAAGCCAAAAGATGACTTTGATAGAAGAATCGAATCTGCGAGGCCACTATGGAACGATGTAACAGATATCAGAGTTCCATAGAAAAGTCATTTTTTTGATATGACGCGTCTTTGATGATTAACTTGCCTATACCGACACTGGGCAAGCGAATTCTTCCACCCACATTGTATGGAAGAACATAGCAGTGGCGGCTCGTGGCTTTAGGGACAGGGTCGGTAAGGTTTTGTCTCCTCAGATAGGTATGCCATCTAATTAAAAGGCTTCAATTTCTTAGAATATTTTTGGTTTTTGTTTTTTTTTTAAAAACAAAATTCATTATTGTTTTGGAGAGGTTTTAAAAGTTTTTTTCTATTGACATTTGAGACAAGTTTGACATTCTCTCTTGTTTCATGGTTATTCGACAATACGTTTTGACTCTTTTGAGACAAGAGGAATCCCGTTCATTTGAGGCAGAATTTGCCCACATTTGAGCACAATAATTTATTAATTTCGGGAACAGTTTGTTATACCTAATGAATTGCAGTGTATAAAATTAAACATATTTTGTAACTTATTCCACCTTCCGAAAATATTTAGATCAGCATATAAAACGGTTAATCAATTTTCTTATTTTATTTGATTAAAGAATGAAGGATAATTTTTAATGAACTTGTCTAATAGATATTTTGAAAATTCTTTGGAAATTATAATTGGGTTATCCTTTCACTCAAAAAGGTCCGGAACATTGTTTAAATAATCAAAATGTCAAAAAATGAAGAAACACTTCGATGTTTTTCTTCGTTTTTTGGTTTTAACTTTCAAAGTATTCACTTCTGAGAAAAGTTATACCGACATAAAAGTTGCATAATTAAATTTCCTACAATATAGGATTGGTTAGAAATTTTAAAAAGTGTCATTCTTGTTGCCCAACAGCAATAATTGCGAAACAAACATAAAAAATAAGTATTGGCATTTTACGTTTTTCAACCATTTATGCTACGCTTACAACCTTCATATTTTAACCAGAAAACCTCTATGATATAATAAAAGAATACTGTAAATTTCATTAAGATCGATTTCATACATTTTGCAAAATAAATTTTGCAATCCAGCTTTTGCAAAAAAAATTCATTTTTTTAAAATGTTGCAGTACTGACAATAAAGCAGATAGTAAGTTGAATTTTTGTTACATATAGAAGGAAGGTACAGTATTCTTCTATACGTAAAAATAAATTCAACTTGCTGTCTGCTTTATTTTCAGTTCTGCAACATTTTGAAAAAATGAATTTTTTGCGAAAGCTGGATTGCAAAATCTATGGAATCGATTTTAATGAAATTCACAGTATTGTTTTATTATATGATATAGTTTCTCTGGGTAAAATTATGAAGGTCCTAAGTGTAGCATAAACGGTTGAAAAACGTAAAATGCGAATATGTACTTGTTTTTATGATTTTTTTGCAATTATTGCTATTTTGCAACAAGGGTGACAATTTTTAAAATTTTTAACTAATCCTATATTGTAGGAAATTCAATTACGCAACTTTTATATTAGTGCAACTTTTCTCTAAAATGAATACTTTTAAAGTTATAATCAAAAAATTAACCTTTAACTACACGCGCTGGCGTATTTTGTACGCCAGATATAAGAATTCTACTGCAAATATATTTAAAAATTTAATTTTTGATCTTGTTTATCTCTATAACCTATCACTGGAATGTGCTTTGCAATTTGGTTTTAGTTTCGTTATAATCTGCGTTCTGGGAAGATCGTAATTTACAGTTTATTATTTGTTGTTTCCGGTGGTGGACAATATAAGTCACGATTATATTAATCTAAGTCGTAATATAAGTACATATTTCAATTGTTTCTTAGTCATTATTTCACAAAATATATTTTTCTTTATAAACAATACTTTTTCTCCTGTAAAAAATTACATTCCAAAAAATGTTATATTAGTAATTTTATTTATCATGGAATCTAGTTATTTCATGATTCCAGTTATAAATCCCAATTGGCTTACTGAGAATAATCCCACTGATGCCGAATAAGATTTATAACAAACAATTAAGTGTATTTTTTCAAAAAAAAAACAAATCCGCTGTTTTTAAATGTATTTTCTTGTGGCGTATAAAAGCGAATTTTTCCTTTATTTTTTGACATTTTGATTATTTAAACAATGCTACGGACATTTTTGAGTGGGAGTTTCTGCAAACAAATATGAGTCACCTCTCAACGTCCAAATTAATGTTACTAATATTTTTACAGACGCGCCCTGGTCTATACCTACGTGTCTTGTTGCCGTTTGCAGATCACCGCTGGGCATATTGTTTATCTGCCGTACTTGGCATTCAAATAAATACGGGGAATGTATAATTGGTTGCCTACCGGCTAATATTCCATAGCTTTTTAGTACAAGCAAATGGTCAATCTGAGCGACGGCTTGCCGAAGCGGGCCTTGAATTCACACAATCGCAATCGAGTGTATGGCTAGGATCACTAATTTGAAAAGTCTTTTACGCACAGCGCACAGGGATCATTTAACGTATCGGATCGATCGAATTCTTTTAAAAAACAATAAATAAAATTTAGTCTATATTATCTCACAGATATTTTTTTTATTTCACAGAAACGAATATCATCAACTCTGATTAACTTATACATTTAAAAAAATCTGTAATGTGTCCATAAATGTGTGGGTCGGCACTGCCACCGCCACTGGAACATAGGGGCACAATATCCTCAAAAGGTAAATGTTTCGGCCGGCATTATAAGCTTACAAACAGTCATATTATAGAGCCATACTTTTTAGGAAAGGTTAGTTTCTCGTTACCTGGCATATCTTCTGCATTATCTGATGCCAAAGCTGAATCACCTATTTTCAAATAAAATTGGTTTGTAGTTCCACAGGATGGGGCTGTCTCACAGTACGTCGTTGAGGTTCGAAATTGCTTCAATAATATTTTGCGAGTTATTTTGTAGGTAGAACGGGATCTATCGAACGGCCACCAAGGTTTCCAGATTTGACACCGCTAGAGTTTTTGTATGAAGATATTTAAAGAGCAACGTCTATAGCTTTTATGGGGATATTTGAAGAGCAAAAGGTATCAGAATCGAATAAATACTGTAAAAGAGTTAAATGAGCACATTATAACAGAAATTGGATAGGTAAACATTTGTGGGTACCTACTTACATGGTTACTTACACAGTTTTCTTAGATCTTATTTTACTGGACTATACACAAGAATGAAGAACCGCTAAACGCCGTAAAAATGAGTGGCGCATACAATATTCCAGCTACAAAAGATCTGATATGAATATTACGTGGCGCGAAAATGTGTTTCCATTTTGATGCAAAACAAAATTCTACTTTTATTTTACAAGATTTTTTCATAATATTTGCTCAATTTGAAGTAAAACGCGCCACAAAAGAGTAACTTTGATACAGTTTGAATTTTGAAACTTTTTTGTGGCGCGTTTGCTTCAAATTTAGCAAATATTATGGAAAAATATTTTAAAATAAAACAAGAATTTTGTTTTGCATCACAATGAAAATACATTGTCGCGCCACGTGATATTCATATCAGATCTTTTGTAGCTGGAATATTGTATGCGCCACTCATTTTTACGGCGTTTAGCGGTTTTTTATTCTTGTATCAGGAGTTTTTCAAAGTTATTTATAAATGTGTGAAGTTGAATGCAATGTTTCTAGATTACACGTTAAGCTTTATAAATGGTCGCCTTTGTCGCATTATCTCCAAAATGATCTAGTGTCCATCGAATGTACACTAGATTTTTTTCTATTCGAAATATATTGAAAAAAATATTGGGATAGCCGGTAGATATACTCGGATTGCCCGTTACTAGATCAAATTTAGCGTCGTAACCACTACAACTACATAAACCATTTCGGGAATAATCGTTAATTGGATTATACTTTTGTAGCTTAATAACTTCTAAACGGCTTAACCGATTTCGATCATTAACCATGAGTTTGAAACGTATTGACAAATAGTATCTCATGCATCTAAGGTCAAGTATGATAACTAAAGCGATTACAGTAATAATTGAGCTTGAATAACCGTTTTTTCCCATAGGAAATAGATTTGATTATACTTATGAAGCCTATAACTTAAAAATTCGAATTTTTCCGGATATGAGGTATACACCTTAAGATTCGTCTAGAGTCCTTCTACAAACGCTCAGTTATTGGCGCAATTCGTAGGTTGAAATTTTCGGTAATTAAAAAAAAAAACAAAACTTTCAAAGTTTGTTTTTCAGTTTTTTGGCGATACTGAGCCGTGTGTAGGTCTGATCCTGACAGCTTAGACACCATTTCAAAGCATAACTCAACACTATTGATTTGGTTTATTTGCGGTTCTCCTGTCTCTTCTTAAACCGAAAATATGTACCCCCAAAAATATGCCATTTTGTACCTACCAAGTCCTATATAGCTGGCTTATGGTTGGTTAAAATTTAAAAACTTCACCGGTTTTAAATCGGGCCTGACCCCCTCTTCAAACACAGAAAAAAAAATAGATCGGTTTAACTTTTCCACATATATACATAATCCACAAACATGTTCCCTTTTTTAAATAGAAATTGAGTCATATTTCTGATCTCGGTAACTTTTTAATGATATAACCGATTTTCAAAATTAGACAGGCGTTGGAAAGGCAATGATCAGTACTATTAGAAGCCGTAAAGATCGGACTTAAATTTTCGAAGTTTTTGGGAGTTTTGGGGAAGAGAACGAAAAACAGACTCTAAATAGGAAGGGCCGTAAAATCCATACCCTTGGACCAAAATGGATGGTTGACATATAAATGGGTGAGTTTTTCCGGAAATTTAAGATGGGAGTTGGCACAATTTTCAGTTCAGTCAGATTTAGAAAATCGAAAATTTCGTGTATATAATATAGTGTCGCGTGTAGGGGGGTGTGGGTGTGCGCCACTGAGGAGAACTGCCTATCTCTGGTAAAATCTTTTTAGCTATTGAAATTTTCTTACATACACCTGAGTCCATGATCCTTTACCCGCGCGTTATCATGTAAAGCATACGAAATAATTCGGAAATCTATTCCACGCAATAGCAAGTAAAGTGACAGAAACTGACTACTGTTCCGATCACCGATTGTATTTTGAATTTTGACGTTATAAAATAAATAGAATGTAAAATTGTGGTGCAGAAATACAGCTACATTTGAAGCGGCTTAATAAATTGTTTTAATAGCATTAGTCTCCTTCTTCTTATTTTTACGTAGACATGACCTTGTCTGTTTTTCATTGTGTCTCCAGAAAGTTGTCATTCCATCTTTTTCGTGGTCTTCCCACTGATCGTCTTCCTATTGGGGAACCGTCTCTCGCCGTCCTTACTACTATATTTGTTGTCATTCGGCATATATGTGATCGTTCCATTCTACTCTTCTGTTCTTCACCCAGTTAATAATGTTGTCCACCTTGCATCTCCGTCATATATCTGCACTTCTAGCTCTATCCCACAGTGTCTTACCATCGACTTTTCGCAGTGTTTTCATCTCTGCTGTTTCTAGTATTCTTTTTGTCCTGTCTGTATCAGCCGCGTATGTTGTTATTGGTCTGATGACTGTTTTGTAAACTCTGCCTTTCATTTCTTTTCCGATGTTTTTATTTCTCCATATTGTTTCATTCAGGCAACCTGCGGCTCTGTTTGCTTTATTCACCTGATCTTCCACTTCCGTTTCGAGCTTTCCGTAGCTAGATAGTGTGATGCCTAGATATTTAAACTTCATGACTTGTTCTATTATTTGACCCTCCAGCTGTAATTACACCTTATTAGATCTGCTGTTATAACCATGCATTCACTCTTGTTTGAGAAAATTATTAACATGTTAAATTTATAGCATTAGTGATATTAAATAATTGTTATAATATAAATATCGTCGGCCTCATATGAAAAGTGTCTAAGTCCATATAACAAATTTTACAGGAGACGAAAAAAACTTATTTAACACATGATTTTGACTTAAAACTTTATCTTATTTGACACAGTTACCTAGAATAGTGTCCGTCAGCCTTCTCATAAAGATAGATCTATTTTTAAAAGATTATTACTTTAAAAATGGAGTTAGGCGACTTTTATTTTTAAAATAAGATAAAATTTTGAAGTTAGGCACATTTAATAACGAAAAACATGAAGAAATATGCGTAACTCCATAAAAAGTCGCAAAAAATAGACTGTGAAAAATGTTTCAGTCCCACAAGAAAAACCTTACGGGGTTTTAAGGATAATAATGCTACTTAAATGTAGTTAACACAAAAACTATATTAATCTGATCAAATTGAACTTACCTTCAATAAGTTTACACTATTTCCATGAAGATATGTTAGCTTATAATACTTTTCTTGAAGATATAACACAGCAGCGCAACAAAAGTACATCTAACCTCAATGAAAATGATGGACTTTGGCAAGTTTCATGTGATTTACCTAACGCCGTGGAGTTGGGTAGAATTCTTTTTTGTGGTTCTAGCGACATCTATTGACTTTTTTGAACTTTTTTGTCTTGCTATGCATGCGTACCATAAATATTAATCAGATGCCGCAAAAATATCATTTTTGCTTATTTTGGGACTGAAGCACTTTTCATATGAGGCCGACGATATTTGGAAATAAAATATTTTCTTTTTGTTATTTATTTCACTTTTACGGAAATTTAAACAAAACCATTCCTTAGCAATTGTAAATGAATTTAACTTTGTATGTAAATTAATGACAAAATAAAATAAATACACACTCAATAAAATGGCGAACTCCATTACAAAATTATTTGTGAAAGCACCTGTTTATTTGATATAAAAAATTTCTAAATGCAAAAACAGGATAAAAAACAGCAAAAAATCCAACAAACTGACAGTGACAAGTAATAAACAAACCAGAAATGCCACAACTTGTACTTATCTGATTGTACTTATCAAATCTGAAAACGTTCGCAAGCGTCTTTTTTGTTCCTATTTCTTTTCGATGTACTGACTCTTGAGCGTTTATAAAAATAACGTGTGTCTTTACTTAATAACTAGACAAGGCGAAAACGGCGGGTCCGTTGGGAAAAATATTCCCCTAAGATTTTTTTGCATAATCACATTCGTGAGACATCCCAGAATAAGGTTCAAGAAGTAGCCCACGTGAAAAGTGGTTCAATTTTTTTTAACAATTTCTTTTTAATTAAATTGCAAAAATCAATATTTTTAGCTCGGAAATTTTTTTTGTAGGTTTTTTGGACCATTCTGGATAAAAAAGGTCTCTTAAAATTTTTCTCTAAAGTTGATCGCTTTCGAGTTATAAGCAATTTAAAATTGAAAAAAAAAAAACGAAAAATGGCGATTTTCAAGGCTTAATAACTCGGTTAAAAGTTATTATTATGAAAGTCAGAAAGTGGCTAAATCAAAGTTTATTGCCCCCCTACAAGATCCTGAAGAAATTTTTTCATTATTTTATTACTAAGCTGTTATTTTTAAGTAATAATAATAAGCGCAATGCACGAGGTAGGCGGCCGTAAATGTGAGTGCAAGTAAGATGCACAATTGGACTGCCGGAGTGGCATCTCTTTCGCACTCAGCATTTACGGCCGGCTACCACGTGCACGGCGCTCAATATTATTACTTAAAAATAACAGCTTAGTAATAAAATAATGACAAAAATTTCTTCAGGATCTTGTAGGGGGGGGGGGGCATTACACTTTGATTTAGTCACTTTCTGACTTTCATAATAATTACTCTTAACCGAGTTATTAAGCCTTGAAAATCGCCATTTTTCGTTTTTTTCAATTTTAAATTGCTTATAACTCGAAAACGATACGAGCAACTTTAGAAAAAAATAGTAAGAGACCTTTTTTATTCAGAATGGTCCAAAATACCTACAAAAAAATTGTCCGGGCCAAAAATATTGATTTTCGCAATTTAATAAAAAAAATTTTTTTTTTAAAATTTGGCCCACTTTTCACGTGGGCGACTTCTTGAACCTTATTCTGGGATGTCTCACGAATGTAATTATTTTATGCAAAAAAATGTCATGGGAATATTTTCCCAACGAACCCGCCATTTTCGCCTTGTCTAAACAGGCGGTATGTGGTTTGTCTCTAGTTTCATACGTGGAAGACAATGATGCTAGATTAAAAGTATGAAATTTATCTCTGCATGTATTAATGACGCACGGGTAAAGAACCCCAGACTCAAATGTAGAATGAATTACGATGTTGCAGTATTAAAACTGTTTTACTTTACGTAATAAAATTATTGTTGACAAGTCGTGTACCTTATTTCTACTAGGGCACCCTGTTAATTATTTAAAGGAATCTGAATAGGTTTAAATTTGAATATCCTCTTTTTGCTATTCAAAGTTTCCAGTCTACTCGTATCTCAATTTCTAATTAGATTCGACCCCTGAATCGTCTCCATTTTCTCAGTTCGACTTATCTGCAGTATTTGCTTTGTATAAATCTTATCTAAACCACCATTCCCTTAGCAGCGAGGTCAAATGTCAAAATAACGGGTCACGGAGGATCCCTACCCTCATTATATGTGCGGGTCGAATAAGTCAAAAGACCACTTCCAGTTCCCAGTTTCGTTGGCTTGTCCGTAAATTTTGGCCGGTGACAAGTGCTTCCTGAAATGAGTTAAATAATAGACGGAGTTCAATTTCGAAATTAGTCATCCAGGTATGGCGCAATTCAATGAACATCAAAGGACCTATACGGAAAATAAAACAGGACCGTTGGGGGCGATTATATTATGTATTCGATTTATTTTTTTATGGAGAAAAAATATTTCAGACGAAAAGAGAACATCTGATTTTAGTATGATACAATTATTGATCCAAAAGATGGAATAACCCAGACATCCAAAGTGAAAGTTATCCTCCAACACCAAATTGTTTTATATGGTCCACATAATGCTAATAAAAGTTAAAAAAAACATTTTAAGCGTCGGGTTCGGCGGGGGAGGGGGAAGAAATCGGTAAATTCGTAATTTTTTACGTTTTTCTTCAATAATTCTAAAACGATGAGGTTTAGCATGAACAACCTTTCTTACAAAATTGTTCTACATTAAATTTGAAATAAAAAAGGTCCTATGCATAATCCTTCTAAAATAAACTGTTCCAAAGTTACGGAGGTAGTAGAGTATAGTTGGTCCAAAAAAGACCTAACCCAAACATCCAAAGTAAAAGTTTTCCTCAAACACCAAATTGTTCTATATGGTCCACATATTGTTCAGTAAAAGGTTACACCATTTTGAGCGTCCGGTTTGAAGGGGGGGGGGGGGGAAATGGAGGGGAGAAGTCGGTAAATTAGTAGTTTTTTTAAGTTTTTCGTCAATATTTCTAAAACTATGCTTTAGCATAAACAATGTTCTATAAAGAAATGTTCTACATAAAATTTAAAATAAAGATGGCCTTGTTAACAATTGAGTTAACCAAGTGTCCAAAAATCTTGAAAAGATCTTGGATTAGAGATGTACAAGCACAGGTGCAGGATCGTAAATAGAAGAGCTCTTGCTTTAATATCGAAATATCAATATTGTGCCTTAAAAGAAAATACTGTAGATGGCAAAGGTACTAAAGAGAAAAATGAGCTGACATATAATTCCACTAAAGCTAAAGATAAATTAAAAAGAACTTATAACTAGGACAATTGTATATTGTAAACAAGAATAAAAAACCGCTAAACGCCGTAAAAATGAGTGGCGCATAAAATATTCCAGCTACAAAAGATCTGATATGAATGTTACGTGGCGCGAAAATGGATTTTCATTTGATGCAAAACAAAATTCTAGTTTTATTTTAAAAGATTTTTCCATAATATTTGCTAAATTTGAAGTAAACGCGCCACAAAAGAGTAACTTTGATACAGTTTGAATTTTGAAACTCTTTTGTGGCGCGTTTACTTCAAATTTAGCAAATATTATGGAAAAATATTTTAAAATAAAACTAGAATTTTGTTTTGCATCAAATGAAAATCCATTTTCGCGCCACGTAACATTCATATCAGATCTTTTGTAGCTGGAATATTTTATGCGCCACTCATTTTTACGGCGTTTAGCGGTTTTTTATTCTTGTATCAGGAATTTTTTAAAGTTATTTATAAATTAAATGTATAAAGCTGAATGCAATGTTCCTCTATTACACATCAAGCTTTATAAATGGTCACTTTTGTCGCATTATCTCCCAAATGATCTAGTGTCCATCGAACAGTGTTGCCAATCGGCGGATAATTATCCGATTTGCGTACCTTTTTGAAAGTTGTCGTGTCTTCTTCGTATCTTTAAACAAATCGGATATTTGCGGATATTTTTCAGTGTATTTTTGAGATCTACCATCAACTAAAACTTTCTCATCCATATATTCCCAACACCAACAACACATTAATTTTGTTTGGTTCCACCCAAATTTTTATAAATAGCCTATACTGGATGAATGTTAGTGACATCCGATACTTTTCATCTTTTAACAAAAGGGACATGTGCCGATTTTTTGTTTAGAATTTAAATGCACAAGTGCATTCACTTAAGGCATACTAATACAATTCAAATTTCAAAAACCGTCTGCCGTCCGATGTTATTGTTTTGATGAGTATTAGTTCCATGAGTATGAGTTTATTCCCGTCCGATGAGTTTTTAGTTTTTAGTCTTTAAACTTATGGAAGCTAATTCACGCACGATTTAGTTTTATTTTTATTTTATGTAGTGCAGTGCTAAAGTAACTCAGGATTCGATAAAAATAATGCATTTTAAAAGCCTAGACCAGAAATTTTGCGCCTATGCTATTATGTGGCTGTAGGTTATTTTGTATTGATTTATTTATTATTTATTTTTCCAGTACCTAGTTTTAGGTAGTTATTACGTTTTAATAAAATAATATTTAAAAGTGTTTTTTTTTTTACTTAAATAATTATAATAAATTAATATAACGATCCAAATAACGAAATACTTAGATTTATTTATTTATTTAGAATTTAACACTTACGATAATACAAAATACGAATAATATAATAATAATAAGTAAATAGTATTTACATACATGAATTAGGTAATAATCAGCTAGGATACGAGATTTTCATCTATAAACGAAAATTTTTAAACCGTGAAATAAAGAATCCAGTAGATTAAAGGGCCGGTTGTTGGAACGCTAATCAGAAATGGAATCAACTGATCATTATCAAATATTTAATTACTGTCAATGTCAACTCTGATTGGGTTGCTGAAAACATAATTAATTACAATTATGAGATTAATTGATTAATTAATCAATTATGTTAATAAGGGAGCGTTCAAGTATTACGTAACGCAGATTGGCGTACGAACAACGTATTTTGTTATTTGATGGTTGTTAAGGGGACTAAAAGAATAACATTGGCAACATTGATTTTAATAACAGAATAATTTTTGACCTAGCGTACCTTTTCGTGACAAATCGGATATTTTTCGAGCGATCATCGAATAATCTAGAGAAATGCGATTGGCAACACTGCCATCGAATGTACACTAGATTTTTTTCTATTCGAAATAGACTGAAAAAAAAATGTTGAGATGGCCGGTAAATGAAGTCGGATTGCCCGTTGCCAGATCAAATTTAGCGTCGTAACCACTACAACTACATAAACCATTTGGGGAATAATCGTTAATTGGATTGTACTTTTGTAGTTTAATAATTTCTAAACGGCTTAACCGATTTTGATCAGTAAACATGAGTTTGAAACGTATTGAGCAGTGGTATCTGATGTATCTAAGGTCAAGTATGATAACTGAAGCTATTACAGGAATTATTGAGCTTGAGAAACCGTTTTTCCCAGAAGAAATAGATTTTATCATATTTATGAAGCCTATAACCTAAAAATTCGAAATATCCCGGATATGAGGTATACACCGTTAGATTCGTCTTGAGTCCTTCTACAAACTCTAAGTTATTGGCGCAATTCGTAGATTGAAATGTTGAGTAATTGTCTAAAAACCAAAATTTTCAAAGTTTAGTTTTTCAGTTTTCGGCTATACTGAGCCTTGTGTATGTCTGATCCTGACGGCTTAGACATCATTTGAAAGCTTAAGTCAACTATTGATTTGATGTATTTGCGGTTCTCCTGCCTTTTCTTGATCCGAATATATATACCCCCAAAAAATATGCCGTTTTGTAGGTACTTACCAAGTTCTATAGCTGGCTTATGGGTGGTCAAAAGTCACAAACAACACCGGTTCTAAATCGGCCCTGACCCCATCTTTAAACACAGAGAAAAAATATCAAATCAGTTTAACTTTCAAACACACATACATACATATCCACAAACATTTTCCCTTTTTTTAAATAAAAATTGAGTCACAATTCTAAGCTCTATAACTTTTGAATAGTATAACCGATTTTCAAAATTAGACATGCGTTGGAAAGGTAATGATCAGTTCTATTAGAAGCCGCAAAGGTTGGACTTAAATTTTTAAACTTTTTGGGAGTTTTGGGAACGAGAACGAAAAACAGACCCTAAATAGGAAGGGCCGTAAAATCTACACCCTTGGACCAAAATCGATGGTTGACATATAAATGGGTGAGTCTTTTTCTGAACTTTAAGATGGGAGTTGGCCCAATTTTCAATTCAGTCAGATTTAGAAAATCGAAAATTTTGTGTATATATAGTGTCGCGTGTAGGGGGTGTGGGTATGCGCCACTGGCGAGAACTGCCGTTCTCTGGTAATGTTCAAAATTAGACATGCGTTGGAAAGTTAATGATCAGGACTGTTAGAAGCCGCAAATATCGGACTTAAATTTTCGAAGTTTTTGGGAGTTTTGGGGACCAGAACGAAAAACAGACCCTAAATAGGAAGGGCCGTAAAATCGACACCCTTGGACCAAAATGGATGGTTGACATATGAATGGGTGAGTCTTTTTCTGAACTTGAAGATTGAATATTTCGTGTATATAATAGTGTCGCATGTTGGCTGGTGTATTTCTGCGCCACTGGCGAGAACTGCCGTTATCTGGTAATATTTTCGATATAAAACTAACAGCTTCGATAACTAATAAATCGAAAACTATTAATTTTATCAAAAAAATGTATAACGAACAATTGTTGCTTATAATTAATATTTTTACCAGCATTTGCGGGCAAAATAAAAAAAAAATTCCACCCTCGAGATGAGGTGGCAACCACCCCATGGTAAAAGCTTCTTTCGGCATCATATAGATTTTGATCCTTGGACTATCCAATACTTATTGTCAAATTTTCAATCAAATCTATCCATTCTGTAAAAATTGCGAAGTGAAAAATTTCAGTTCCTGGACTAATTATACTTTGAGAGCCCTATAACTTCTGAACGGCTTACCTGATGTTGATCACTAAACATGAATTTGAAACGTATTGGCAAGTAGTATATGATGCATCCAAGATCGAGTATGATAACTGAACGTATTACAGGAATTATTGAGCTTGAAAAACCGTTTTTCCCATAAGAAATAGATTTGATCATATTTATGAAGCCTATAACTTAAAAATTAGAATTTTTCCAGATATAAGGTATACACCGTTAGACGCGTTCTGAGTCCTTCTACAAACGCTCATTTATTGGCGCAATTCGTAGGTTGAAATTTTGAGTAATTGTCGAAAAACCAAAATTGACAAAGTTTAATTTTTCAGTTTTTTGGCTATGGTAAGCAGTGTGTATGTCTCAGCTTGATCTGTTAGGCCCCATTGGAAAGCTTAACTCAACTCTATTGATTTGGTGTATTTGCGGTTTTCCTGTCTTTCCTTAAACCTAAGATATATATGCCCAAACAATAAGCTATTTTGTATCTACCTAGCCCTCTAGCTGACTTACGGGTAGTCAGAAGTCAAAAATTAGACCGGTTCTGAATCGGCCCTCACATCCTCTTGAAAAAAAAAAAATAATTCAGATCGGTTTAACTTTTCTACACACATACATACATACATACATACATACATACATATCCACAAACATTTTCCATTTTTTAAATAAAAATTGAGTCGTATTTCTGAGCTCGATAACTATTGAATGGTATATCCGATTTTCAAAATTAAACATGCGTTAGAAAGGTAATGATCTGTGCTATCAAAAGCCGCAAAGATCAGACTTAAATTTTTGAAATTTTTGGGAGTTTTGGGGACGAGAACGAAAAACTGGCTTTAAATGCGAAGGGCCGTAAAATCCACACCCTTGGACCAAAATGGAGAAGTAACATATGGATGGACGAGTCTTTTCCTAAACTTTAAGATGGGATTTGGCCCAATTTTCAAGTCAGTCAGGTTTAGAAAATCGAAAATTTCGTGTATATATAGTGTCGCATGTAGGGGTGTTGTGCGCCACTGGTGAGAACTGCCGTTCTCTGTGGATGAGAAAAGCAAAATAATAGTAAACAAGAGGACCAAGAAATATATAGTTTTTTTGTGTAAGCATTTATTAACAATCAGAATTACATATTCTATGAGTTAATTTGATAACAAGTACAATAACTTATATCAATGTAGTATTGTACACTAAAATGGCGTTATGAGGTACATCACCCAGCGGTTTCACCTCAGTTTCAGCGAAGATCTATGGGCAATAATCTTCGCAATCTTCTGTTGTTTAGTGGCTGCAGTAATGGTAATATTAATTGGTTGTATTAATTGGCAATATTAATTCTAACCGGCAGCAAATAACAAAGATATTTATAACTTAAGGGAGCTACAGAATAGAGTTATTGAAATTGAACCTCCCCGAACAACCAAAAATCGCATAATACAATGCATGAGATGCCAATCATACGGTCACTTAAAGTCATATTGCAATAAACCATTTGTATGCGTCAAATGCGGAGGAGCCCACAATACCACAACTTGTAAGAAGACTAGAGAAACTCCAGCAAAATGTGCATTATGTGGTGGGGATGACCCCGCAAATTTTAAAGGATGTGAACATTACCAAAAAATTTATAATATTAATAACAGGTGTCATAACAGAGTAAACGTATTAAATCCAGCAATAAATCAAATACATACACAACGACACAACCCAGAATATATACACAACCCAGGATTCAGAAACAGTATCAAAGTTACGCTCAAGCTGCAGCAAATAATCAGAACAATAACGAAGTTATAGCGAGTATACTTACCAAATTTCTAGAAGAGTTTAAAAATTTATTTAACCAGCTAATGCAACAAAACAATATGGTGCTCAACATGATTTCCATGCTAGTAAATAAAGTAAACTAACAATGTCTAAGTTCATAAGAATTGCCCAATGAAATGCCAATGGTCTTCCTAATCATAAAGAAGATATAAAACTATATCTGGAACAAAATTTCATAGACATTACTACTAGTAAGTGAAACCCATTTTACAGACAGAACCTACTTCAAGATACCTAAGTATAAATTAAATTACACAAATCACCCAGATGGTATAGCCCACGGAGGTTCAGCCATATTGATAAGAGAAACTATAAAACATTATGAAATGCTAAAATACGAAACAAAGCTACATTCAAAACACATTCAAGCTACATCGATAAAAATACAAACTCTTCCATATGATATAACTGTTACAGCAATTTATTGTCCGCCCAGGCATAGACTTACAAAAGAATATCTTCTACCCTTTTTCGACACTCTAGGGCCAAAATTTATAGCAGGTGGAGATTACAACTGTAAACATACGCTATGGGGTTCACGCCTAACAACCACTAAAGGCAGAGAGCTAGCAAAAGTTATCCAGGATAAAAGCTACTCATTCCTATCGACGGAATCACCGACATATTGGCCAACCGATCCAAATAAAAACCAGACCTAATGGATTTCTTTATTAAAAACGGAATATCTCAATCATATACAGATGTAGTACCAAGTTTTGATTTATCATCAGATCATAGTCCCATAATTGCCACAATTAGCACAACGGTGATAATCAAAAAACCAACACCTCGACTGCATAGCTTCAAAACAAATTGGGACACATACCGGCTAATCATAGAACAGGAAGTAAATCTACTAGTGAGATTGCAAACTCCCGAACAAATAGAAACAGAAACTAATAATTCAATCAACTTATTCAAAATGCTGCCAAAGAGTCTACCCCTCAACCTGGACCAAAAAAAATTTTCAACCAACATTCCTCTTTAAATAAAGACTAGTAGCAGAAAAACGAAAAGCCAGATCAATTTGGCAAAGAACTCACAGACCAGACGACAGGACAATTTATAATAACAAAACTAGAAACATAAAAACAGCTCTAGAACAGATGAGAAACAACTCATTTGAAAACTATGTATTAAACCTTTCGCGTCAAGATAACTATATCTGGAAACCAATCAAAAACAAAAATAAACCAATGAATACTTCACTTCCAATTCGGAAAAACTCAATGCCACCAGGACCATGGGCCAAAAGCAATAAAGAAAAAGCTGATTTATTTGCTGAACATCTAACTGAAGTCTTCAAGCCACACAACAATGACCAAGTACAAGAAGTAGAGCAGGAACTAGCCTTACCAATTAATCAACGAGAGCGACTAACTTTAATTACACCGAAGGAGATTAAAGATGAAATTAATCATTTGAATGAAAAGAAGGCACCACCTGGCACTGATCTCATAACAGCAACAATGCTAAAACAACTTCCTAAAAAAGGTATAATGAAGTTATTGTACATATTAAATGCAATCTTAAGACTTAATAATTATTGGCTTATATCACTAAAAATTGCCCAAGTAATTATGATACCGAAACCTGGTAAAGCTTTAACGGATATTTCAGTATACCGCCCAATAAGTCTACTGCCAATAATGTCAAAACTTCTTGAAAAGCTGTTACCTAAAAGAATTATGAGCGACCTAGAATTCCAAAACTGGATCCCAGAACACCAATTTGGATTCCGGCAAGGTCATTCTACAGTGCAACAATGCCGTCGCATATCAAATGTAATTAATAGAGCTTTGGACAATAAACAGTATTGCACAGCAGCCTTTCTGGACATCAGCCAAGCATTTGATAAGGTATGGCACCCAGGATTACTTTATAAAATAAAAAAATCTCTACCCAACAAATAATTTGACCTATTAAAATCATACCTAAATCACAGAGAATTTGAAACTAAAGTGGAGGATGAACTATAAAACCGTCACAAAATTCAATCAGGAGTCCCACAAGGTAGTATATTGGGTCCACTTCTTTATGTACTGTACACATCCGATTTACCAACCTCTCCACAAACCACCATTGAAACTTTCGCTGATGACACAGCAATATTTGCAACTGAAGAGGATCCAAGAGCTGCAGTATTAAAACTTCAAGAACACCTAGACCAAATTGGACAGTGGTTAAAGGAAAGGAAGATAAAAGTTAATGAAACTTAGTCACCACATATAACTTTCACACTAAGGAAAGACCAATGCCCAAATATTAGCCTTAATCAAGTCAACATACCACAACAGAACATCGTCAAATACCTGGGGCTTCATCTTGATTCTAAATTAAACTGGAAACAACACATTTTAAAGAAGAAGAAACAAATTGAGTTGAGAGTGAAAGAAATTAATTGGCTTATAGGTAGAAAATCTCGACTCTCAATTGAGAACAAACTGCTGATTTATAAAACAGTCATCAAACCTATTTGGACGTACGGTATAGAACTATGGAGTTGTGCCAGCAAATCAAATACAAAAATTATCCAAAAAACTCAATCAAAAATTCTACGCACCATCGCAAATGCCCCGTGGTACATTTCCAACCAAACCCTTCATACAGACCTAAACATCCCGTTAGTCAGCACAGTAATTCAAGAAAGAGCCAACAGACACCACGAGAAATTGGAAGGCCACCCCAACCAAAATATATAGTTAAATGAAAAAAAAAAACCTGAAAACCCTATTCTAGCTGAACTTTAGAAATAAATGTAACAATAAATTAACTTACAAACTTACAGATATGTTGACTAGTCCGTGACATAAACTGACTAAAATAAAACGGAAAAAAAGTTCGTCTTTAAATCACAAAGGGAGTGGAGGGTGAGGTTGTCCAATCTGAGAATTTTCAGTATAATTCTTGGAGTATCTGGAGTCAGGTGGTAGTAAACAGTATTGTGTTATCTTGAGAACAAAAACTTAAAGAAACGAAGTATTGCTTCTTATCAGTAAAAAACTATTATTCTACATAAAGTAATATGTAAAACTTGGAGAGAAACAAAGTATTGTTTCTTGTGAGTGAAAACTTTTAGAAACAACGTATTTCTTCAAGAGAAAAAATTCATCTAAGTTTTTTCTGATTTTCTGACTTTTCTTGCTTGAAGTTTTTTTGACAGTTCAGAGCACGGTAAACTGTTTTCATTTCCTTACACATTGTCACTTATTGCTAATCTTAAACTCTACGTACAAATATATTATAATGACAAATTGACATTAAGGAAAATGGAACTTGACGAAATATTTTAAATTATTTCGTATGTTTAAATGAAATTTAAACAGGCCTTATACATAATTGTTATAAAATCAACGGTTCCAGAGTTAAGGAGAGTGAAAAGTGGAGGTTTTCGATACTTTCTATATTTTTTGGGCAATTGATGATGATTTTGGTTGGTGAGGTTGACGTTTCTTCAAGGGCTTATCACTAACATACCAACGACCACTGAAATAGCAAGTTTTATTTACAAAACACAATCCTGTTAAAGAAAATTTCTTTAAACAGTAATATTATTATAAATTGCCCAAAAAATATAAAAAGTATCAAAAATCTCCACTTTTCACCCTCCGTAACTCTAGAACCGTTGATTTTATAACAGGGCCTTTTTTGTTTTTTATGTAGAACATTTCTGTATAGAACATTGTTTATGCTAAAGTATAGTTTTAGAAATACTGACAAAAAACTACTAATTTACCGACTTCTCCCCCATCTCCCTCCAAACCGGACGCTCAAAATGGTGTAACTTTTTACTGAACAATATGTGGACTATATAGGTAGAACAATTTGGTGTTGGAGGAAAACTTTTACTTTGGATGTTTGGGTTAGGCCGTTTTTTGGACCACTACTACCTCCGTAACTTTGGAACCCTTCATTTTAGAAGCATTATGCATAGGACGTTTTTTATTTCAAATTTAATGTAGAATATTTTTGTATCGAAGGTTGTTCATGCTAAACCTCATAGTTTTAGAAATATTTGAAGAAAAACGTAAAAAACTACGAATTTTACCGATTTCTCCCCCCCTCTTCCTCCCAAACCCGACGCTCAAAATGGTGTGACTTTTTTCTGAACATTATGTGGACCATATAGAACAATTTGGTGTTGGAGGATAACTTTCACTTTGGATGTCTGGGTTTGGGTCTACTTATACCATACTATTTATTTATTTTCAATTTTAAGATACAAATATGATGAGATTCTAAAAAAAATGTTTTTTTTTTAATCTTGTTTACCTTTATATTGTTATAACAAAGTAGGATTAAACGGTTTTATTTTTTTTATTTGTATCTATAAAATATTACATACCTAATATTACATAAAGTACCTCAACAGCCATGATCAATGATACCTAAAAAAAGTTTAAAATTATGAAATTATTTATTTTAATTACCGTTAACCTGTATTTTAGGTAAAAATCAACGTTCGGTCTTTTTACGCTGTGTTCTACGGAAACAATAGAATACTATTAGCAAAGACCACAAAGATGATTGCGAAGTAAAATTCTTCTTCTTTTTGCGCTGCTGTCTCCTATAGTGGAGGTTAGCGACTACACTGGAAAATCTGTCTCAGTCCAATGCGGCCCTAAACAAAATATTGACTCAAGACCTATCCAGTCTCTGATCTTTTTAAGCCATGAAATCTGGCGCTTACCAGGACCACGTTTTTCTTCATTCTTCATCTGGATGATCAGTTGCGTGAAGCGGTATTTTTCTTCTTCTTCATTTTAAGGTGCCCTGCATTTTTGCGTAGGCGTTCACCTTACATTTTCTTGTCGGTAGCTGTGACACATAATTGAACTAAAATTAACTACCAAAAACATCAATTTAGTAACCCTGCATGGTAAGTAAAGACAGTGGGACCACCGGAAAAGGATTCAAGGAAGTTCGCTATCCATATACAGATCTTATTAAAAAACTCAGAAACTAAACTAAACTATAAAAAGGTGTATTACAGGGATTTATGTATACTGTCCCCGTTATTATTAAATCATTAATGGAAAATGACTGAACAACATTAGACACGCTGAATTTTGTCAGCGTTTTTTGACATTGCCATTTTTCTAGACAGTCGAAAATGTCTTCAGACGCTTGTCTCCTGAGTAGCAGAAGTAAGTAGCAGGTGTGAGCTTGATTTTAAATTAATTTAAAAAATTAAGTACACAGTTATAAGTAAATAAAAATAGGATAACTACAGATATATAAAAGGTTTGTTCCAACCTTCACTTTTGTACGGTTTTAAAACGATCACGAAACTGTTTGACATCTATTTTATGTGCATGCTTTGACTTAGCATCGTTTGCTTACGGTACGAAGGCTGTGGCGAAGGTGAGACGTGTTGGAACGGATTTTGACACTATTCTAAGTACTGGTTATTTGTTTGACGGTTTGAATTCTGGCCATTTGTTTAAAATAGGCCAAAAAATAAATAAAGAACAACAATTTATTTCTTGTCATTTGTTTGTTGGCCACTTTGTCTCCTCTTTCTGTATTTTAACCAGAAATAGTGATTTATTTTTCTTAATATTTGAAAAATTATTAGTTACCTTAGTAAGTTACTAATTGAAACATTGTGCATAAGAATACGTAATACCTATTTATATTTTTGAGAATACGTAATTGTTTATCCATACATGCCAGAACTATCTTCACAAAACACAAACATCCAGTTCGGTTATAAAATGGAACGAAAACGATACCAAATTATTATTAGAATTACATGTATATAAAATATAAATAATGCAAACTTGGTAATTTAGAAATCAAAAATACCAAATTACTGAGACTAAAAATACCCCAAAATTTAAATGATAATAAAGCAGAACAAAGAAATTCCATGTACCGGGTGTCCCACTAAGAATGGCTCCTGGCCATATATCTAAGGAACCGTTTATACTACAGCTTTGGGAAAAAAAATTTATAACAAAAGTTGCCCCGAGAAAAGCCTGGAAATTATTTCCATAATTGTAAGTCCACCGCTAGAGGGCGTAATTGAATATCAAAAATTAAAAAATCGAAATTTTACAAAATTTGCCTAATGAAAGGAAACTGGAAATCCAATCATCATATTCTTCATACAATTCTGTGCATATTTTATTTCACAAGTTTAAGTCTACCTGTGCAAATAAGAGGTGGGGGTGAGTGGGAACCTTGTTATGAAAAAATCGCTGTAAGTCCGGTTCTGCTTAATCTATTTTTACAAACTTGGTCTTGTTGAAAACAGCTCTTTTTCGTTAATGTAATAGTTATAATTTGGAAACAGCCTATTACGTAATATGCAGGCTAGACGGCGCTATTTATTTTTTTTAGAAATCTAGTTTTCTTTGGAAAATATTAAATACAAATATGTATTTTTTTCCTGTATTACAAAATTAGACCAAATTAGCAACAGAATACCGAAAACCGCATGTCGATACCTTTATTTTTGTCTCGAGATATCTTAAGAAACGTGAAAATTTTAAACATAACTGATGCTGTCATATAAGTGGAAATATATAGAAGCACGTAGTCTGCTATGAAAAAAACAAAGGAACATTGTCCAGATGTCACCGTATATAATGATTCAGAACAACAATAAGAAAAATAACACTATAAAATATAACAAAAAAAGAGTGTGTGTACTTTGTACGCGAGAAGAAGTTATACTTCTATTATTATGATTTTAACGAAATAAATATGTTTTAAACAGTTTAATTTTATTTTTATTTAAATATTACACTAATTTTAATACTTAAAATAATACCAAAAAAAATAGCGTTAATATGTAAATTTTTATTCTTTGTTGCCTCCGCGCATTTGCTTTTCTCTCGATGAATCGTAGAAAATGTAAAAACGTCAGATTTTCTACACAAATTTTTAATTTTTATTTCATGATATTCTAATATCAATTATCCTATTCCCAACTAAGATAAATACATAACTGTTATTTCCACCGGTAAACTAAGTTAAGGAAGTCAAAGAGGAAACAAGTAGTGTGCTATGGAAAGAATAGAACTATTAGAAGTATTAACTTTAAGAAGTCATAATGTGTCAAATTATGTGTCAAATCAGTAAAACATAAAAATGTGTGCATTGATGGTTTGTTGCGGTTTGTTTCTATTAAATTTTATATAAAATTTATACAGAGTGAAATTCAAGATGATTCTTACAAACTAAGAAGCATTTGACATGATAGCCACATTCCTTGAATGCATAAGAAATGCAACTGTTGCGGCTAGAATATATGCAATGAAATATCCCAAAAGACGTCACCCCAGTAGTAGAGTTTTTCATATTTTGTTTTGATTTATTATATACGGTGACATCTGCAAATGTTTCTTTGTTTTTTCCATAGCACACTGCTTGCTTCTATATATTTCCCTCATATGACAGCAACAGTTATGTTTAAAATTTACACGTTTCTTAAGATATCTCGAGATAGAAAAAAGGTATAGACATGCGGTTTTCGGTATTCTGTTGCTAATTTGGTCTAATTTTTTAATACAAGAAAAAAAAATATATACTTGTATTTAATATTTTCCAAAGAAAACTAGATTTCTAAAAAGAAAATAAATAGCGCCTCCTAGCCGGCATATTACGTAATAGGCTGTTTTCAAATTATAACCATTACATTGACGAAAAGGAGCTGTTTTCAACAAGACCAAGTTTGCAAAAATCGATTAAACAGAACCGGACTTACAACGATTTTTTCATAAAAAGGTTCCCACTCACCCCACCTCTTATTTGCACAGGTAGACTTAAACTTGTGAAATAAAATATGCGCAGAATTTTATAAAAAATACGATAATCGGATTTCCAGTGCCCTTTCATTAGGCAAATTTTGTAAAATTTCGATTTTTTAATTTTTGATATTCAATTACGCCCTCTAGCGGTGGACTTACAATTATGAAAATAATTTCCAGGTTTTTCTCGAGGCAACTTTTCTTAAAAATTTTTTTTCCCAAAGCTGTACTATAAACGGTTCTTGAGATATGGCCGAGCGCCATTCTTATTGGGACACCCGGTATTGATATTGGTACATAAACACCAAATACACCTGTCAAATTAGAATTCTGTGAATTACTATAATGAACTTTTGACCAAGACTGAGAAATACTTAAAAAACAAACAACAAATTAAAAGAAGAATCAATCAAATTGAAGCAAAAATAATATAATAATTGAAATAAAAGTTAATCATTTAATAATAAGAAAATGTTAACAATAAATAATATAAAAGTGCGGCCGAAAGCACTTAACTTCACTTTGAAATAAAAATAAAACGACCACCTGCACCTCTGCCCTACTTTAACAAAACATAGTAACTCGAGTTACTAGGTTTTAAAAAATTACATGATTTTTGAAATCCCCGTTAAGAATTACGTATTATATATTTTTTTTACATTTTACATTCTACAGGCTAACCCAATCAGCTGATCTCTTTTTTTAGTAAGTCGATGAATAGAATAGATATCCTAGAGAAGAAGATAGCAAATAAAGTTACTACCTCGCTCTTCTTTATTTTACTAAGATCTACAATAAGTAAAAACTAGTATTTTAAGTTACTAGGTTTTGGAAAATTATTTCGTCAAAATTTATAATATATTGGCGCCAGTGGTTTGAAGATACTAGCTTTTAAATAATTATTTTGACCTAAACATTTTGGCGTAGGAACTTGTCAAAAGACAGCAATTTTCAGTTACTAGTTTATACAACGTTTATTTCCACCATTTCAACGACCACTGATAGTAGCATATCAATATGCTAGGTTTTACACATTTCATTTTCTCTTGAGTTTGCTGCATAACTAACAGAGCTCAGTAGTTAATCAACGAGAACAGACGTGTTTTGTTTGGGTTCGCTACTAGTTAAGGGTCCCGGTGAATTCGTAAATATTTTAATCCCCCATCCTAATTACAGGCCAATTGGTAACTCTGGCCCTCAGTTAATTTTTCGGTAACCAATCAACTACCGGTGAATTCGTAACTAAACAAAGGTATAATCATTTAGACTTGAAATAAACATATGGAAAATCTTTTTGCTTTTAAATTATCAGATGGATTTAAATAATTTATCATTTCTAAACATCTAAATATTGAATTTACAATTACTTGATAAAAACGAAGCTCGTGTAAAGCTATACTTGATGGAAATAATATTTATAACACGTGTTAATGAAACACTATAATATTGTTTCAATTATTTTATTAAGATATTTCAATTTTTGCTATTTTTTATAGGTACATAATATAATAGAAATATAATGTTTTTAAGCAAACCAAGAAACATTCGGTTTAGATTTAAGGTATTATATTTAATCAATGGTTTCGAATTCGCCTGAAGAAAGTTTCGAGTTGGCAGGTCAGGTAATAGAAAAGTTACGAATTGGCCGGTGTACATATTGATTTGAAAATTTTTGTCATTAAAAGTTACGAGTTGGAGCGTGTCCCTAGTTAAGTAAAGCCGCGAGTGTTACATATTACGGCAAGAAAGCTGCTGCGTTTGTAAACAATTAAAGTAAAATGGATAATTCTAATTATCTTTCAAATAGGAGTAAATTATTAGTGTGATTGTGTGTTAAAAGGTAAGCGCCATGATTTCCTATAATTTTTCTATCCATTAGAATCTGTGATAGTGGTGAAATAGAAAGTTTATTTTTTTATTTGTTTTAACATCGATTATAGAATAGGTCATTTTCTACTTGAGTGTGCAGGGCACAGAGAGAAAACATGGGTGAAATACTGGGTGTCCAGATTAAAATTATGTACTTGGGGGTAAATAGAGAAATCGAAAACAGGGTTATAGGGTCGGATAAATGGGAAAAAAGTTGCGAACCTACTTTAATGCGTGACCAACCGTAATTCGTTCGTTGCTTTTTGCGATTTAAAATAATTGGTCTCTCTACGGATATACAGGGTGAAAATATGAAAATGTGCATGTTCAAAAACCACAATATTTTCTTTATTATAGAAGCTAAGATCATCAAATTCTCAGGGCATGGGTAAAAGAAAGCGACGATAATAAAAATGGCGTCAAAACATGGTAGGCATTGTAGGCAATTAAACAAGTTCAGTTTCGTTAAGGTTCCAAAAACCTTTTTTATAAGAATAAAATGTCCAATGAGGTATATATCGAGTCAGATTTTCTAAAGACAAAATTTGAACCAAATATGCCATCCGCTCCACGTTCGGAATGTATAGGGATAAACACGGATAAAAAAGAGAAGATTTTAAAAACGCTCTGCCCACTGTTTAGTGATGAAAGAAAAAAATTATTCTGGACATATTTACCATCAGACAATAGTTCTCGTGATTTATGTACAGTATCCGAGGTCTAGTATATAAGTTTAGTATTGATATAATATATTTATATTTTTAACATATTTCATATATTTAGTATTATGTTGGATATATTAATGTATAAGCTACATGTTTAAGTTTATTGTTTATTGTCAATGATAAGCGCACATACTTTTCATTAAAACTTTAGAAACATTTTAAGTTGTATTTCAGTTTATTTAAAAAAAATAAATTTAATAATAAAATAATTTTTTCGTTTTATTTCATCGACTTACTATATTTTGTTTCAGTTTCAGTGAACATAAATGTCAGTTGAGATGCCTAAGCATAAACTAGCAACTAAAAATACTATATTTTACGATTTGCTTAATTCTAAAAAAAAACACAATCTTAGCCGCAGCAAAACATAGTAAGTAAGATTTAGTTATAAAGGACTAACATAGGTTACTTTTTTCTTATTTTATCGAAATTTTCGCTAAAAAGTATATAGATTTCCATCATTAGTCTTGTTTCAGCTTTTATTAGAAATAAGGGCAATCCAATTTTACAAAATCTGTTCTCCTGAATAATTGTCTAAATCATAGTTACTAGGTTTTGCCAAAGTACGGCAGACCTGATCCTGAACTAAAATGAGAATTTTTGGAGTACTGCATAATGCACAGGTCAGTCCAAAACGGTAATAGCTTTTGACCAGGTACTGAAATGACGATTTAGAAACCGTCCGTCGGACGATCCCAAGTTGAGTTGGAACGACAAAGGGACGGTACAATGAACGGTCCATTTTCAGTGGAAACGCATTTTATCTATTGCGCAGAAGCGTTATCGTACATGGTACGGTTCTCGACACCTAAAATTATTAGTTGACCAACAACGTATATCACCAATCAACAACTTTTGTTATTTAAAAAAATTATAAAACGGGATAATACCCGAAGGTTGGCTGTATACCATCTAGTTAAATAAAATTAACATGAAGTAAAACTCCCTAGTGTAGTTGGTATATTTAATAAAAATTATAAAAATTTTTAAAAATCCAAACGGATTACGTTCAAAACGTTTTCGGACTTATCAGTCCATCATCAGTGAACTCTCTGTCCTTGCTAAATAGCCACAATGCCACATTGGATGCCAACGGATTAGTACTAGGAACATGATGCTCTACTCCATTAATTAAGAGATTTTTTTATAATTAGGTCTACATTGAACTACCCGTTGGCATCCAATGTAAGCCAAATTGTAGATCAGATTTCACCATGTAGTTAGAACATACATCTTGACCAGTGTTTGGCATTGTGGCTATTTAGCAAGGACAGAGAGTTCACTGATGATGGACTGATAAGTCCGAAAACGTTTTGAACGTAATCCGTTTGGATTTTTAAAAATTTTTATAATTTTTATTAAATATACCAACTACACTAGGGAGTTTTACTTCATGTTAATTTTATTTTGTTATTTAAGTCGACTTTACTAAGTAACAAAACATTTACTCAACACACACATTTACTTTTTTTTTATTAATGTTAAAAGTTTGAAATTTCGCCACAAGTTGACTTAAACCATAATTGAATATATGGATTTCGGGAAAATTATGTAATTCTTCTATTATTTTAATATACTTATGAATTATATTTATAAAGTACTTACGATGGCCTTAGAGAAAACGGCATAACTTACCTGTAAAAAAGAAAATTTTTATTAGTAACAGTTAAATATTATTTCTGTAATAAATAAATAGGTTAAAAGAGCAATATTTAAAATAGCCTTTTCTAAACATTTTATATTAGCACCGTACGTACAGTACAAAAATGAATTACAGCTGCCGAATTGCCGTTTCTTTAATTGAATTGGAATCTACAGCACCATGTTTTAGTTTTAGTCTGTAATAGTCTACCATTTTTATATAGATCGGTCTATGTGTCTATTTGTCCTTTTTAATATTCACACCGATCCAATTTGCATCAAGTTATATCACACAAAACGACTTGATTTTTCTGTTTGCTCTCTTTCTGTCAGATTTCAGATTTTCGTAAGCAAAAACATACTGAAAATAAAAAGAGTGTTATCTCTCATCATCATCATCATTAGCCTTTCCCAATCCACTGCTGGACATAGGCCTCCCCTGTTTGTCTCCAAAGTGTTCTATCTTGTGCTTTCTGTATCCAGTATTTTGTTGTCTTTCGTAAGTCGTCTTGCCATCGTATTGGTGGTCTTCCTCTGCTACGTTTATCGGCCCTTGATCTTCATTTAACTAGTTTGCGAGTCCATTTTCCGTCCTTCTTTCTGGAAACGTGTCCAGCCAATTTTCATTTTAAATTACAGCTTCTTTCAATGACGTCTATGACTTTGGTCTTAGCTCGTAGATCTTCGTTTCTAATCCTGTCTCGCAGAGTGGCCCCTATCACTGATCGCTCCATTCTTCTCTGCGCTACTCTTAGTGTTTGTGCGTTTTTCTTTGTGAGCGATAATGCTTCTGCACCATAGGTCATCACCGGTAGCACGCATTGGTCGAAAACTTTCTTCTTCATGTTAGTTGGGATGTCACTCTTAAAAATGTCCCTAAGAGCTCCGTATGCTGCCCATCCTTGTATTATTCTTCTGGATACTTCTGTTGTTTGATTGTCCTTACCCATCTTAATTTCGTGACTCAGATATATATATTTGTCTACCAGTTCTATTTGTTCATTTTGTATTTCAAGGTGTTTACTTGGTACTAAGTTCGTCATATATTTTGTTTTTGTTATATTCATTTTTAAGCCTATTTTATGACATGCCGTACCAAGTTCTTCCAACATTTTCTTTATTTGTCCCAAATCGTCTGCAATCAGGACTATATCGTCTGCGTAGCTTAGGTGGTGTAGCATCTCTCCGTCCACATTTATTCCTTTATCACCCCATTCGAATGGGGTGTGTTATCTCTAGTCGGTTTAATTGATAGATCTTCTTAAATTTATGTTTATGAAAAATATATTTTGCATCAAACATACCAAGGAAGAGGCCAGGCGAAAAAGGCTTATGTAGGTATAAGGAATACTGTATATCGAAAAATAAAATGTTCAGCTGGCAACAGTGAGCCTCGCAATTACAGGCCACATGCAAGGAACGACAAAGCCGCGATAGTGTTTAAAAGGATCAGAACTTGAACGAGGATTTGTAAAATCCGCTTGGAATATAGATCTAAGTTTTCGTTTTACTTTTTTATTGTAATTTCAATTCAGAAATGTTATTTTTTTGGCCCATTTTGATAAAATGTGAAAACGTTGAATTATCGATGTCCGTCTGTCACACAGACTTTGTAAATACAACTCCTAACTGATACAAGACAAATGAGGCGTCGAGTGGTAGCTTATAACCCAAGGACGGTGTTAAATTCAAGAAATTAAAACTCAGACTTCCGGTTACAGAGTTGCAATTGGAAGTACTGTTTAAAATTCTCCGAAATAGTACAAGCGATATAATACTCGACGCGCATTAGCAAGACGAGAATAAATATTTACTTCCGGTTTTTATTTAACTTCCGATTAAAGAAGTGTAATCGGAAGTGCCACATTATAGTCGCAGAAATAGTACAAATAATGATCTCTATCAATCATCGCATATTGCAAAGTCAAGCTGAGTGAAATCATATAATATCACTCGACGTAAAGTTACACGAAGACTTTTAATCTACTTACAGTCACGTTTGGTGAAAAACAAGGACTTACAAAGTCCAATTGCTTGTTTACCCATAGTTAGTCATTATTTTTCTACATTTTTCTAATGTTTCTGTCATTTATTGAAATTATTGGTTCCATATTTTGTAGTCTTTTTGAAAGAAGCATGGTATTATTTTGTTTATTGGCATTATTTATATTAATCCCAACTCAGCTCTATTCGTGTATACGCTTAAGGTGTTGTAGACCTTCTATGCTTATTGAAATGATCACAGTGTTATTTTCACATCTCAAGCTGTTAACTAATATTCCGTTACCGGCAATTACTGCTTTGATACGAATGAATCTACTTTTAAATATTTATTCAAAATATTCTTTGAAAAAAGGGCGATAAAACGCTTCCATATCTAACCCTTTAACTCCGATACAGATACTCGTTTCTGCCGAGTATTGTCCATGAATTTGCAATTTAACCTTCCAATGACCAAACTTTTTTTGTTAAACGGATGACCAACGGGGGTAAAACATGACCCCAGGTCAAAAATGACCTGGAATGAATGTTTTCAGCATTTAAATCTTCATCTAACAATACATCCTCGTTTTCTGATACTATTTCATTTTCTATTTTATCATAAAAATCGTTAGCAGTAATAATTTCCTGCAACTCAGCCTCAGTAAGGTATTTGCTGGCCATATCTTATATGTACACAAAATACTAAGAAACTATAATATTATACGCCAGGAAATAATAATAATGACTAACTGTAGCAGACAAGAATGTCATGATTCGTACATAACAGGCACCACAGTCTAAAAATTGATTTTGATAACGCACAGTGTAAAACTACTTGGAATTCCACATAATAGACGGTATTTTATTAAACATTAACTTCAGAATATATTTTTTATTTGTAAAATATAGGGAATTTCTATTTCAAAATATGAGGATATCTAGAATGATATTAAAGTCAAATAAAAAATTAATGAGTTAAAAATTAAAAACACTTTTGAATTTATTAAACAAAAATATCCGCTGGGGTCCAAATTTACCCCCCTTGGTCATCCGAAGGTTAATACTCTGCTTTATAATCTGGCTGACAACGTTCTTATTCAAAAGTATTGATATTTGTTTTTTACGTCTTACTCTATCGAAAGCTTTTCCTTAGTCAACGAAGCACAAATGTAGTTCAACGTATATATTATGATGACATCGGTAAAAGAATAAGGAAACTGTTTTCTTGTGGCATGTCTAAGTTAAAGATCATGTTTATGTGGGGTTAAGTAACAATTGATGGTAATATATATTGCTCATATAACATAATGAACTTAAGGAATATAAAATTAATGGTTATCACAAAATATCCACAAGACGAAATGTTAGATACATATATTAGTTATAAATATTAAATTGCTATATGAGAAATTCATATATGAAATTCCAGGATTTATAAAAATGAAGTCGAATTAATAAAAAGCGAGACCTTAAACATTTTTGATATGTTCTGAGAGGATCAAAATAGAGACTTATACAGTTACTTCATAATCATCATCATCATCATCATCATCTTGGTGCTACAGCCCATAGAGTGCCTCGACCTTCTCAAGCTTTCTACGCCATTCTGTTCTATCCCTTGCTTGCATTTTACAGTTGTCGACTCCGATCTTCTCGGCAACTTATGTTACCCCGTCCATCCACCTCAGCTTTGGTCTACCCCGTCTTCTCATTCTCACGGGTTGTGCTGTTATAATCTTTTTTATCATGTTCGATTCAGGGGCCCGGGCTACATGTGCTGTCCAATGCAGACGGTTTCGCTTAATTACAGTGGTAATAACGTTTCCACCAAACGTATGCTTGTAGATATTCTGCAGTTCAAAGTTATGCTAAAGTTATTTAGGGAAGTTAAAATGGGAAGGAATATAGGAAGCAGACTAACCTCTTGGTTGCGTATTATGTGAGAAGGGTTTCAGTTGAGCTCCATTTAACTTGCTACAGCTACCTTAAATAGGTAACGTGAAAATTCCACGTTGATATCGAAATTTTGACAGAAGACGGAACTTTAAGAAGAAGAAGATTATAAAAGATTGTAAACGTTCTCCTGTTGTGGCAATATTCATAGATTCTAATAGAGTTGAATCAAAACATGGACGATTGAATGTATTTAGTTATCAAAACACTTCATTCTTCTTCAACACATAATTTTTCTCTCGTACTTAAGTAGTTACTAGAGTATACAGGATGTTTGATTAGCAATTGTCCAAATCGTAACTGGAGAAACCTTACCACAAAATACGAAGATTTAACACAAAAATATTCTTCATTACCGAGATACAGAGTGTTTTATTACAAATGTTCTAAAATAATTTTAGCCCATTGTTAAAGTACCTTTTAATATTTTTTGTTCAAACTTAGCACACAGTTTGCGCATATGAGAATAATTTAACTAGTGTTAAACGATAGTTTTCCGCTGTTACTAGAGGCGTGCTGTAGGGATGTATACTTTCTTTTCGCCCCTTACAATCTACGCTACTATCGTAATAGTCATTTCAGTATGTTTTTTTGATTCTTCGTTATATTACTTTTTACGTAAATATCATCCTTTTTTCTCAATGCGATAGAGTCAGTAGTTTTTAAGTTATTTGTGTTTGAATGTAATGGATTCAATTAAATTATGTATTTTAGACACATAATCTGATTGAATGCACAGTGGAACCCCGATAAGTCGGCCCCCGATAACCCGTAAGTCCGGCTAACCCAAACCGATTTTCATCAGATAAACATTTTGATTTTCAGTACATTTGTATTTTGACAACGACACCCGATTATTAAAATATAATAAAAAACCGTCGAAACGTTAATAAAATTATTCTTCAATTTAATTGTGGCTTATTTCCCATCAAAATAGTTAATTATCAGACAAACATTTCAACAATAAAAATCTATGTAATATAATATTTGAGAGATAATGTATTTGTGTAATTTGAACAATACGATAGTAAAAATGACTCATGGAACACGCCGGCAGAAACAACAGGCACCTGTCTCTAGTATTCCTTTACATATTTACATATTTCAAACTGTCTAAGCACTGTTTAAAAAAGACTAAAAGATTATTAAAAATTTGTTTTAAACAATGGTCGTTAGTTTTCACTGTTCTTAAATAACAATAACATCATTCCGATTGTGGTGACTGTATTGTGTGTCTACAGTCTTCTATTGTTCCCTTCCGTTTGTGTTTGCGTGTTTTTAGTAATTTAGATATGTAGGTACTGTGCATATTTATATATATTTCATGTTATTTCAATTCTAGCGGAGGTTATCTGTAAGTATACCGTATTTTAATAATTTTAACCATATTCTCCGGCTAAACCGGATTTTCGATAACCCGGATCGGCTGCGGTCCCGATTAAACCGAGTTATCGAAGTTCCACTGTAGTTTAAAATACATAGTCTTATGGAATCCATTATCTTTAAACGCAAATAACTTAAAAACTAATTATTTTATCGCAATGAGACAAAAGGATGATATTTATGTAAAACATAACAAGAAATCAAAAACACATACGTCATGCCTCTGGTAACAGCGGAAAACTATCTTTCAAAACTAGTTAAAGTATCCTGCCAGTACCATGTGTAAACTGTGTATCAAGTTTGTACAAAACATATTAAAAGGAGCGTTAACAATGGGCTAAAATCATTTTAGAACATAAATAATTTTAATAAAACACTCTGTATCTCGGTAAGGAAGAATATTTTATTTAAGTGTTTTGGGTTAAATCTTCGTATTTTGTGCTAAGGTTTCTCCAGTTAGGATATGGACAATTATTAATGAAACATCCTGTATATAGCCTCAGTTTATTTTATTTAAGTTCACTATAGGTCTGGATCCCGCGTATGAAAAAAAAGTTGATTAATAGCAAGCTGAAAATTTTTTACTAGCTTAAGCGTGTCTAGTCGGATAAACCTTGATATATGGGAACACTGGAACAGGGGCAGTTTTAATTGTGGAACAGGTTAAAAATTTGGAGCGGTCAGACCAAGAAAACGGCACATTTATTTTGTCCGACAGAACAGACTTAAACTCTCCGAACAGAGATTAAACTCTCATGCAAAAATCAGACTGCTATTTATCACCAAATGGGTGTTTTAATGAGTGGAACATGTAGAATATGTCAAATGACAGGAATTATGACAGGTGATAAATTGCAGTCTGATCTTTGCATGAGAGTTTAATCTCTGTTCGGAGAGTTTAAGTCTGTTCTGTCGGACAAAATAAATGTGCCGTTTTCGTGGTCTGACCGCTCCAAATTTTTAACCTGTTCCACAATTAAAATTGCCCCTGTTCCAGTGTTCCCATATATCAAAGTTTATCCGACTAGACACCCTTAAGCTATTAACCAATTTTCAGCTTGCTATTAATCAATTTTATTTCATACGCGGGATCCAGACCTATATCTTTCTACAAACACAGTGGCAATGCATTTGAATATTGATTAATTGAAACTTAAACTAAATATTTATTAGAGAATACTTATTTATTTTACAATTTTACTTGTTCAAGAAGTCTTTAACAACCCGTTCCATGCCCTGAATCATCCTATTTTAACGTTTATTTATTTATTTTCAGTCTCTGGAGAAACGAGATAGGGCCTGAGACTTGAGATGCGTCCTAATTTGATTTTCTATGTAAGTTTACTTCCTTATTTCAATCAAATATAGCATTCCCATGGCAACTGTTTGCAAAATATCAATATCATGAAAACTATTGGTTTTCAATATGACGACAGTTATTTCGAGCCCTCGCTTTTCACCAACTGACTGATATTTAGAATTGCGGTATCCGGAGTTGAAAGGTTGGAAGTTGTAAATACGGCTACACGAGAAAAATACAAGGTGATATTGCTTTTGATCATTGAAAGAAATATTTGAAAAAATTGTAACTACAGATGTTTCAACGGGTCTTTGCACATGCATTCAATTATTCACGAATTGCTTTCTATACCAGATCTCCTTTTCACTCACAGAAACTAGTATCTCTAAATTAAGCCACTTGACATGGTCCAAATTGGCATATTTAATATGCCAATTTGGACCATGAAATTTAATAAAAATGGTTATTCATATTATTTAAACTTTTAGTCTTTTTTTATCATCAGTCGCATCAACTACTAATGGTCATTAGCGACGTTAAGGTACAATTACTTAATTAATTTACAATAGATTAAAAAACTGAATCTCCTTAAGAAAATTTACAATATTGTTTATGAATGAAATAAAAGACAGACGTACTCTCAATCATTTATTGTAACTTCCGACGACCGGTTTCGCTCTCTAAAGTATGCAGAGCATCTTCAGGTCAACGGTTTCAAGTCACTAAATGGTACAAACAAAACCCAGAGTAAGAACAATGTCTGGTTGTAAAAGATGCTAAAGATCCATAAGATCAAGCCAATATTGAACAATAGTATATTATTTGACGGTTTTTGCTGTAAATTTTAAAGAACAGTTTGGATTGATATAAAATTTGCCATACGCATAGCCAACATGTCAAAGAAAAAAAGTGATATTGTGCCGATGTGTGCTTTTGCCCTGGGGGTGAGTTTCACCAAGTTAATACTTTTCGAGTTATTTGCGAGTGAATATGTTCATTTTTTAACAAAACACACACGTTTTTAGACAATTTTTGGCAAATAATTCAAAAAGTAGGCTGGTAAGCTGTAACCTGGTAGGCTATACTTGTGTTTAGCTTTCTCCCCGTTTTTGTAGATGGTTTAATTTCTTTTAATTTAGATTGGAAGTTGCCCATTGACTTTGTCACTGGCACTGGATTTTGGATTTAAACACTGTTTTAATATCACTAGCAACTGCTTCGCTCACTATTGTTGAATCTTCTTTATTTGCTGCATATATAGTACAGGAACGTCCAACTCAGCAACAGGAAGACCAACTGTTGCTCTCTTATTTGATTACTTCCGGTAATTATTCATTTTTAATCTAATGAGACAAGTACTATTTTTTAACCTACAAATTGTCATTATACTACATGAGTGTTAATATAGTTCTGTCGAACGGAAAAGTATTTGTTTGTTTTCGAGACTACTGTTTGATTTTTTGGTTTTTGTAATTAATTTATTACCGTTATATCTGTATTCATCTTTACATTAGCAATAGTCGGAATGAAGTTCAGTCTGTTAAATGTTGAGTCCATCAATCTCCTTAATAGTGAAAAAAGATTAAACACTAAACCATAAATAAAATATCTTTATTAAAGAAGTCCATCGGGATAATAGCCATTTCCTAATAATTACGTTGACAGTAAATCAATCCTTACGTTTGTGCAAAGATCCGTTGGAAAAACTGTGACCACGTAAAGGGCGTAGGCGCAAAATTTCGCTTCAATATGTTGTAAATGCATTAAATTTTTTTCGAATACTGAGAAAACTAATAAGTATTTTTGAAAATTTAAACGAAAAATGAAAGATTACGTTATAACCGAGGGCCGAAAGTTCCTTACAGTAACCGAAGAGCTTCTTATGAATGAGATATTTTAAATTTAAAATCACACTAAATTTTTTGTTTTTTACCCTTGTAACTTATTAAAATAAATATTATAGATGTTTTTAGGGACTTTCGGCCCTCGGTAATAATGCAATCTTTCATTATCGGTTTAAATTTTTCAAAAATATTTATTAGTTTTCTCAGAATTCGCAAAAAAATTAATGCAATTAGTATACAGCGTAAAAATTAAGTATACAGTGCACATTCCGCCTATTACTTTGTAACAATAAAATATAAACTAGTAGAATTTTCAGTGCTGCGGTAAGGTACATGCACATGCACATCCATATTACCTTGTCTTGTGTGACACTATTTATAGTCCGCTCACAGCCTGGCCTATTTCTTTCCGAAGCTTCTCGTCGTTACGAGATATAACCGCCTTTCCACGGCACTCGCAACGAGGGATACCGAAGTATATATAAGAACGAGAAATTCCTTTAGCAGAAAGAAGACTTCCCACCACTGGCAACCAACACCAGCCAGCCCAGAGATAGACCAAGAAGCCAGCCCCTCCCAGAGCAGAACACAGACGGTGAGACGCCTACCTTGCGGCGTCCTGGCGATTCAGAGACAGAGGACATGGAAACAACCGAAGAAACCACCGTGTTGCCCGAACAACAGGCAACACCTCACAGAAAGCCGCCTGTTATTAAATTACAGAGCGTGAATGAGACAGGGGCTATCCTCGCCATAGCCCAAAGACTAAAAGTCTACACGACAAACAAAATCTCCAGGAGCGGCAAAGAAACACTCATCCAGGCGAAAAGCCTGGAACATTACAAGAAAATGGTGAGGATAATAGAAGAATACGCAGAGGCACACAAGAACAGAAGGCTACAATGGGTAGCCTTCCCAGTAGAAGAGGATAAAAAAACCCAAATTGGTTTTAAAAGGATTGCCCTCAAATACCACCGAGGAGGAAATCCAAGAAGAGATGGAAGCAAGACACCAAATAGTCTGCCAAGCAGCCAAGAATATGACAACAAGAGTCGGCCCCAAAAGGCAACTACCGATGTTCGTACTGACACTGAATCGTGAGGACGTAGAAAAGGCTAAGCTGAGCACCAATCTGTGCCACATGAAGATAGAGGTAGAAGACCTAAGAAAAGCGACAGAGCCAACGCAGTGCTTAAACTGCCAAGGCTTCAACCATGCACAGAACGCGTGCCATAAACATCCCAAATGTGTGAAATGCGGAGAAGACCACCACACGAAGATGTGTAAAAGACCCAGAGAAACAAAGGCAACCTGCGCTAACTGCAAAGGAAGTCACCCCGCAAGCTACAGAGGATGCCCGAGAAGTCCAACCTGGAACAGACCACCACAACAGAGGCCACAACAACAGACCAACAGACGACAACAGGCAAACGGAGCCTCCTATGCCAAAGTCACACAGGGCAAAAACCAACAAGCCACCACAGCGATCTTCCCAGACGAAGAATACCTGGTCAGACTAGTCACCAACATAGTGACCAAGGTAGTCCAGGAAGTCATCCAAGATACCAGACAGACGATCAGGTAAAACCACCATACAATTAAACAAATCAAAAAAAGGCGTAAGCCACCAAAAAAATCACACAAAATAAAAAAATCAACATAAAATTAGAGCGTCAAGCCATTGGACGGAGCCCATTGGGGCTCGGTACAATGGCTTGGAGCCCAAGCAAGCAATTTTAGTTCCCGCGGTTAAGTAATTAAGAGGATAAAAGGCTTAGAGCGCTTAACGCTGGCCTAGTTTTGCATTCGATTAGGGTACCACATTGGAATCCTGTTACCCAGGGTTCAATTGTGAAGAGCATTTGGCTGATAGTTGTGCCCCTATCGCACATTAGCGTGCTATAGGGGGAGAGGGAAGGCCTGGGGCATTGGAGCGAGGTGGGGTGATCCCTGTATTTATACTCGGGCCAAAACACCTCGCCCCAATGAATTGTTACACCCGAATGTCTCTTTTTCGAAAGGGTGAAAATCTCCCACAGGTCGGGTTGAATCAAATTGCTTGCTTGCTTGCTAGCAGGGCAGTCAGTTATCGACGCGTAATAATAATTATTGTATTCGAATCGAGTTGTTCGCCGTGTATTTTGAAATGTATTAGTTATTGAAATTATTATGTTTTAGTTAGCAAACTCATAAATTTGGGATTGTAAATAAATTGGATGTGTAATCAAACTAATTTATTTATGTGTAATTTATTTGCAAGCCTTAAATAAATCAAATAAATGATGTAAAATAAAATAATATAAAGTAAGTCTTCGTTAATTTAAATTAAAGCTAGTGCCTAAAAACATAAATAATGTAGCGGAAGAGAAATCTTGGCCGATCCCCGTATAACAGTAAACACCTCGAGAATGACGTAATCGGATGTGCTAGGCCTCGCCGGAGAATTCTGGAAGGTACGTCACGTAGGCGGGACAAGCCGATAGCTCGAGATGGGAGTCGATTGTTCCAGAATAACAACTGGGTATAAATACGGGCATATTTTGTGAATAAGTTTAGTGTATAAGATAAATTCGTCTGTAACTTATATAAATAAAGTCGTATATAAATTACGAACCGCTAGTTTTATTGTAATTAGAAGTAATTACACTAATCACGCTACAGTTGGTGTCGGTGTTCGGTTAACTTAGTGCGATATAAATAAGTGAATTACAGAGAGACTTTAAAAGACTTTTGAACTTTATTCGTCGGGAACAACCGGAGTGCGTTAATTGTTCGGTATTCGGAAAGACTGTTAAAAGACATTTTGGAAAGTACGTGTGTGCCGACCAAAGATGTTGCTACAAGAACTTACAGTAAAACAGCTCCGTGAACAGCTCGAGGAACGGGATCTGGACAGCAGTGGGCTCAAGATAGTCCTACAAGCACGACTCGAGGATGTCCTCACGAAGAACGGAGAAGACCCAAAGACGTTCCACTTCCAGTCAGCAGAACAAGTAATCTTATCGAAATTAAAAACTGTTTCTGAAACGATCGATGAAACTTCTAGAAGAAGCGACGAGAAACTTGAAGAAGTTAGTAGACAGAACAACGAGAAATTTGAAAGTGTTTCTCAAAAGATCGATGAAACTTCTAGAAGAAGCGACGAGAAACTTGAAGAAGTTAGTAGAAGAAGCGACGAGAAACTTGAAGAAGTTAGTAGAAAAAGCGACGAGAAATTCGAAAATGTTGCTAAAAGATTCGATGAGACTTCTCAAATAATTAAAGAGGTCTGTAGGCAAAACAACGAAAAACTAGAAGAAGTTTGTAAACAGAACAATGAGAAATTTGAAGAAGTTTCTAGAACATTCGATAAGATGCAGAAAAGTGTAGAGACCGTAGAAGAAAAGATCAAACAGCTAGAGAGCAGGATAACCGATACAAAAGTACAACCATCAGTTAATGCAGCAACGTTAGATCCTTTAGTGAAAGATGAACTACCGAGAGACGAAACGTCGCATAATATGAGATTCAAATTACCACCATTTGATGGAAAGTCCTCTTGGTCCATATATCTTAGACAGTTTGAAGCTATTGCGACCGCCAATCATTGGACCGAACAAGAAAAGGCTGTTTCCTTGACTGCTGCTTTACGAGGTGATGCTGCAGATATATTAAGGTCAATTCCCAAGGGTCAAGAAAATTGTTACCAGACCTTGTTCACTCGTCTAGAAAAACGCTATGGAGATGCCCATCTACAACAAGTATACAAAGCACAACTGCGAAGTAGAAGTCAACGAGCAAGTGAGAATCTGCAAGAATTTGAAGCAGATGTGGCTCGTGTGGTGCGGTTGGCTTATCCAGAGGTGCCAGACAGCGTTTTAGAAGAAATTGCAGTAGATACCTTCGTCAATGGGCTGAAAGATAATGAACTACAGAAAGCTTTACGACTAGCAAGACCGAAAGTTTTAGATGAAGCACTTGCTATTGCATTGGAACACGAAACGGCTAGTCAAACTTCACGAGGCCATAGAGTAAGAACCATTGAAGAAAGTGACGAACACAACGATGAACGTCTGGAGGAAATGATACGGAGAGTATTAAGTAATCAGATGCCAAAGAGACGCGAGCCTAGATGTTGGAATTGTGGAGACGTAGGCCACATTCGTCGTAATTGTAAGAAGATCGTACAGCCGTCGGAAAACTAGAGCGGGTCGACACCAAGGGGCAACTGCCGACCTCGAGAACTAGAGCCCCCATAGTAACTGTCAACCTTACGTCCTCCGGTGGAATCCACAACTTATACATCGAAGGTCGTATCAGTAATAGATGTAGATCATTTTTGGTGGATACAGGTGCAACGAGAACTATCGCACGTCCAGATGTAGTACGAGACCATAATAAATTATCACCTGCAACAGTAAAGCTTAGAACAGCGACTGGTGAGCTAATTAATACATATGGCGAGGCTAATATGTCAGTATCCATTGGCCAGACCACAGTTGAACATCAAGTATTAATTGCCGAGATCTCCGACCAATTCATATTGGGGATGGACGTACTAAGGAAAGTGGGGGCAATATTGGATGTTCAAAATGGAGTTCTCAGGATCAACGGTGAAGAGTTGCCCTTTCACGACGACAAAGAAGATGTCATCCGCTTACTAACTACATGCGACGTAACCATACCCGGTAATAGTGAGAAAATTCTGATGACCATGCTTGATGGACACTGCCGAGAGGGAAGTTTAAGGATGGTCGAAGATGTAGAAAATGTCGAGTTCCTAACGGCGAAAACTTTGGTAAAAGTTCGAGATGTCATCCCTGTAAGAGTTATGAATTTAAGGGAAACTGCTATTAAGTTAAGTAGAGGAGCTTTGATCGGACAGTGTGTTCCCGTGGCTTCAATTTGCTCTATGAATACCAATGAGAAATCATCAAAGTCAAAGTATCCAAAAGACCTTGTCGAGATGATCATTGAAAGATGCCAAGACCTTGACTATGAACGAACGGAAAAAGTAAGGTCTATGCTGATAGAGTATCAAGATGTTTTTGCTATTGATAAGAAGGATAAGGGCAAAACAAGCATAGTAACGCATAAAATAAATACCGGAGACGCTCAGCCAATCAAACAACGGCCTAGACGACTTCCATTTGCGAAAAGAGATGAAGCCGAAGAGATTATCAAGGATATGGACAAACAAGGGGTAATTGAACCATCGAACAGTCCATGGACATCACCAGTAGTTCTGGTAAAGAAGAAAGATGGTTCAACGCGTTTTTGTATCGACTACCGCCAGCTCAATGCGGTAACAAAAAAAGATAGTTATCCTTTGCCCAGAATAGACGATACATTGGATACTCTCTCCGGTTCTCGTTGGTTTTCCACACTCGATTTAAAAAGTGGATATTGGCAAGTAGACATGGAGCCAGCCGATCGGGAGAAAACCGCATTTTCGATAGGATCAGGGCTTTGGCAGTTTACGGCTATGCCGTTTGGTTTATGTAATGCCCCTGCCACATTTGAAAGATTAATGGAGGCAGTTTTAAGAGGTCTAACATGGAAAACATGCCTGGTTTACTTGGATGATGTAATTGTGGTTGGAAGGTCCTTTGATGAACATGCCAAGAATCTAATAGACGTCTTTCAACGATTGAGGGCAGCGAACTTGAAGTTAAGTCCGAAGAAATGTCACATGTTTCGACGAGAAGTTAAGTACTTAGGACATATTGTATCGAGTAATGGTGTAACAGCTGATCCTGAAAAGATTGATGCAATTAAAGATTGGCCAGTACCAAAAGATAAACATGAAATTAGAAGTTTCCTTGGCCTATGTACATATTACCGACGATTTGTCAAAGGATTTGCCAATATCTCCAAGCCCCTAACAAAGTTGACGGAGGAGGGCAAAGAATATACATGGAGTAAGGAGTGTCAAAAAGCTTTCGAACAACTACAAAGGGCTCTGATCAGTGCACCGATATTAAGCTACCCGGGACAGGCAGGAAAATTTGTTTTGGATACCGATGCTAGCAACAGTGCCATAGGAGCTGTTCTCTCACAAATCCAGGATGGACAGGAAAAAGTCATCGCTTATTTCAGCAAAGTCCTGTCGAAACCAGAAAGAAACTATTGCGTTACCAGAAGAGAACTGCTGGGTGTAGTGAAGGCTTGCGAACATTTCCATAAATACTTGTACGGCAGAAAGTTCCTTCTTCGAACAGATCACGCTGCTCTAAAATGGCTCATACAATTCCGTAATCCAGAGGGCCAGATGGCAAGATGGTTAGAACGATTACAAGAATATGATTACGAGATAGAACACAGGGCCGGAAGAGTTCACTCAAATGCTGATGCCCTTTCGAGACGACCATGCAGTGCGAATTGTAATCACTGTGCCAAATTAGAGGAACGATTTTGCCCCGTGAGACGAACCACCGTAATTAATGAGCAATGGCAGCCCCAACAGTTACAAGACGCCCAAGAATATGATCCATGTATAAAAAGAGTATTGGATTGGATGCGGCAAGGTGAGAGACCTAGTTGGCAGAACATTAGTGCATGTAGTCCAGAAGTCAAGGCCTACTGGAGCCAATGGAATTGCCTGGTACTAAAAGATGATCTTCTGTACAGAACCTTTGAGAACGATGATGGTACAGAATCTAAGCTTCAGTTAATTGTACCTAAAAGTAAAGTGTCAGAAGTATTGCGTCAGTTGCATGACGGTACATCAGGTGGACACTTTGGTATTACGAAGACTCTGCAAAAGGTTCGAGAACGGTTCTATTGGGTGAACTGTAAAGATGATGTAAGAAGATGGTGCCGAAAATGTGAACCGTGTGCATCCGGTAATGGTCCGGTTGGTAAAAAGAGAGCACCCATGAGACAGTACAATGTTGGAAGTCCTATGGAAAGAGTAGCTATCGACATTGCAGGTCCATTTCCAGAAACCGATGCTGGAAATAAATACATCCTGGTAGCCATGGATTATTTTACAAAATGGACTGAGGCCTATGCATTACCAAATCAAGAAGCTGCTACCGTTGCAGAGGTACTTGTTAAAGAATTCTTTAGCCGATTTGGTGTTCCCTTGGAGATCCACTCCGACCAAGGGCGAAACTTTGAGTCAGCTCTTTTCCAAAACGTTTGTAAATTGATTGGTGCCAATAAGACCAGAACAACACCCCTGCATCCTCAATCAGATGGGATGGTCGAGAGGATGAACCGAACGATGGGTAAACACTTGTCCAAAGTTGTATCTGAACATCAGCGAGATTGGGACCAACACATTCATTTATTCCTGATGGCCTACCGCTCGGCCGTAAATGAAACTACAGGTCAAACACCAACCTGCCTGATGTTGGGTCGTGAAGTTCGGTTGCCCTGCGACCTAGAGTTTGGCTGCGGACCTTCCGAGGAACATGTTGCAGGCGAAGACTACGTTGACCGCCTGAAATTACGAATGAACAACATTCATGAACTTGCCCGACAACACATCCAGATAGCCAGTGACAGAATGAAAGATCAATATGATTCTCGATGCAAGAATGAAAGCTTCGAAGTAGGTGATCTTGTCTGGCTTTATAATCCGCAACGTCGTCGAGGCTTATGTCCTAAACTGCAAAGACAATGGGAAGGTCCATATGAAGTTAAGAAGAAAATAAATGACGTAATATATAGAATTAAGAAGTTGCCAAACGGTAAACCAAAAGTTATTCACATAAATCGTCTTGCACCATATGCTGGCTCAAATGAAACAGAAGAAGCACGGGTCCTCCAACAGGAGATGAAAGATGTCGCACAGCCAAGTTTTAATCAATTTATGTCAAATTACGCAGCGAGAAAGAGTGCTAGATTCGGCGTGACCACAGAAGTTCAGCAAGATCCGTTTGGTGTTCCAGAAAACGTCTCTCTGGCCCACTGTGTTGCCCAAGACCTCGAGATGACTAAAGGAATATCGTCCGTATTCAATAGAAAGTTCGGCCGCCTGGACGAGTTAAGAAATCAGCAGCCTAAAATTGGAAGAGTACTGCGATTGGAAGATGGTCCTCGATCTTTGCTGTATATGGTGACCAGAAAGTCTTATACGGACACGCCAAGCTACGAGAACATATGGCGTGTTCTAACTAATTTGAAGAAAATCGTGTGTAATTATGACATCAAAAATTTGGCTTTACCAAAAATAGGCCATGCAGTAGAAAATCTGGATTGGAAGATTGTGAGAAGCATGCTTGAAGTGGTCTTCAGAGGAACTGGTGTACAAATCACTGTGTGTTGCATGAACCCGAAGATGTCGTACCCTTCAAAGACAGTAGACTGTTATTTCTTCTTGAAGGGTGTATGCAGAGCTGGAGAGTCGTGTAGATTCCGCCATCCTGGGCCTTCATTTAGAGTTGCTGATCGAGACGCTCAGATCTTAAGAGGGGAGCAGTGTAGCGGAAGAGAAATCTTGGCCGATCCCCGTATAACAGTAAACACCTCGAGAATGACGTAATCGGATGTGCTAGGCCTCGCCGGAGAGTTCTGGAAGGTACGTCACGTAGGCGGGACAAGCCGATAGCTCGAGATGGGAGTCGATTGTTCCAGAATAACAACTGGGTATAAATACGGGCATATTTTGTGAATAAGTTTAGTGTATAAGATAAATTCGTCTGTAACTTATATAAATAAAGTCGTATATAAATTACGAACCGCTAGTTTTATTGTAATTAGAAGTAATTACACTAATCACGCTACAATAATAAAATAGTAAAGTCATCCGCGTAAATCAGTACACTTGACTTATACATACTTTTCGTAAGCGGCAAACCGTGTAATAAAGACAGCAGGGGTTTAAGAAGATTATTTAATTAGGATACAGCGGTCCCGATACATCAGAATTTTCAGCAATATAATATATATAAGAGGGCTTATTTTTATAATGAGCTGCGGGTGAGGGGTGCTATTGTTTGAGGTCAGAAATTCTATAAACAAGGGACCTAATACCTGTTATCTGTTTCATAAAATTATCCCGTGTTTATTGGATATATATGTCATAATTTCATTTCGAATAATTTGAGTGGTTCATGAGGTTTTTTGTCCCAGTTATTTCCTAACGATTTACTTTGGGATCACTAACAGGAGAATTTTTTTAACATCCTTATATGTGATAGTCTTTTTAAAGACAAATGACAATGTTATGATTTTTCCGACAGATATTCTTAAGTTAAAGTTGATTTGAAGTCAAATCAACTAAAGTTTGAGTTAGATAAAATTAAATTATTAGAAGAATTTTTTAGTTACCAATCACCAAAAAAATTGTTTTATTTAATCATGTTTTGTATTTAGAGAACGAAAGCGATGAGAGACAGAAATACGTCAGGTAGAAATGCCATAAAAATGTTAATAATGGGAACATTCCATCAGTAAAGAAATTAAAAAGAGGATATATGAGACTATAGTGAAAAGTATCACTATCTACAGTTGTGAGGTATGACCGATGAAATAAATAACACTAGAAACGCCGAGAGCAACAGAAATGGATTTTTGGATAAGAGCAGCAGGAAGACCTAAAAGTGAAAGGATTACCAAGAAACGCCTTAGAACAATCATGGAAATCAAACGAACAATCACGGATCACTTATCAATAAATGTCTTATCTGGTAAGGACATATACAAAGAATGCATGAGCAACGAATACCAAGGGAAATATTAAAATGGCAACCAGAAGGAAAGAGAAAATGAGGTAGAACAAGAAAAAGCTGGAGCAAAAGAATAGACAAAGTGCTAAGAAAAAGAAACATAGAACAGGAACTATGGAACAACCGGACGAAGTGGCGATTGGAAGAACGTTTTAAACCGATATGAGTAGTAGTAAAACGATTTTCAAAGTGGAATATAAAACGTCAAATAAACTTAATTTTGAAGCAAAAATTTAGACTTATTTCCACCAAAAATACTAAATTGCATTAAGATTCCACAAAAACATAACAATAAGAGCAACATGTTGAATAAGTCGATATAATTATAAACTACATTTAAAATCAAAATTCAGTAGAAATAAACAAACCAAGATACGTTAAATGCTACTAGGAGCAATCCAGAATTATAATTTACAATGTATAAACTTTGGAAATCATGATTTGGGATTTACAACGTATACATTGTAAATTATGATTCGGAAGTGCTCCTATTGTTTGTTTTTTTACCAAGAGGAGTGATTCAAATATACCGCGCCGTAATGCTTGTTTCTAATTGGTCCAACCGCAGCCGAGTTTACTCCACTAAATTATGCCATTCTGAAATTGACACTATTATTTAAAATTCAAAAATTATATCGAGTTTTGGTGTTTTTTGCGTTATTCCTATAATTTTTTGATTTTCCGTCTGCTTTTATATAAAAAAACAGTTCTTTTTAGAACTATTTAGCGTCATAGTGGTAATTGCCCTTCTCCACCTAAAAAACGCGGAGTGAATTTGGGTCGACATTTATCATGAAATGAAAAACAATTCATTATAAAAATGTACAAACAAATAAAAATTGATGATCCTGAAATGAAAATAACAGCCATGGTAGCAAAAATAAAGCAGGCAACAGGTAAGTTTTTCAGAATACCGATTGTTAAAATCAAAGACTTACTAAGTACTTAATGTGCTAATTTTAGGTGTTGCGAATTCAACGATTTACAGAACCATTAAGGAATATAAGCAGACAGGAACTGTAAGATGTCCTAAAAATATTGGCGGTAGACCTGCTGTACTTTCAAGATATGATGAAAAAGTTAAAACATCTGTACGACAGATAGTACACAGCTTCTTTTTCAAGAACGAAATGCCCACTTTAAATAAAATTTTAAGTGAAGTTAACAACCGCCCAGATCTTCCAAACATGTGTCGTTCATCATTATATAAATTCTTGAGGCAAATTAATTTTAAGTAAGTAAATATGGGTTAGGCACAATTAATAGTAAATAATAAGTGCAACCCAAAAAATATTCATATTATGTCTGGGTTAGGCAATCAATTAGAGGATATTTTTTCCTATGTTGTAGACGCTCTAAATGAAAATTGTCTCATTTGAAAGCTGTATAATTATTTAAATAATCTTTATTTAATTAAATAGTCTTTATTTCATCAAGGAAATATAAACACAGATGACATATCCGTCTGAAGCAAAATGAGCCGCTAAAACCTATCAGTTCCCGCCCGGTAAAAAAAATCAATAAAATTTTTTAATTTGTTTAAACAAAGATTGTCTAAAGAATTATACAACATTCAAATAAAAATATTTGTATTTATGACGTTAAAAGGTACACGGGTGGTAAGTTTTTCTAAAAAACATTCTACAACATAGGAAAACATGTGGTTTTATTTTGTTATAAATAAATTTATTATAACAAAACTAAAGCATATTTTAGATTTAATTATGCACTAATTGGGTGGCTCTACTCAAGTTACCTCAGATTTAAAAAAAATGAAGAAAATTGCTCGATTGGAAGTCGAGAAAATGCATTTTTTTATATACCGATTTTGAACGTTGAAATGCAACTTCCTTCAACCTAGTTTTTTTGTATTTTTGGTATTTTTATACCAAATAATCGCGGAATACCAATTGTTTTTATTATAATAATATACCTCTGTTATGAATGTTTTAAACATGAACATTTTGTATGGAGAAAGATAAAGGTAAGGTCAAAATGTACATTTTATTATTTTGTAGGTACTTGAAGAGAAGTCGAAAAATTCATCTTATCGAACGTGATGATATCATAAGATGGAGACGTCGTTACTTAACTTCTATAAAAGAATACAGAAGTCAAGGTAAACCAATTTAATACCTTGACGAAACATGAGTAAATGAAGGTCACACCAAAGAGAAAGTGTGGGTAGACACCGATATAAAAAACCGTAGACAGGCTTTTATTGAGGGGTTGTCTACTGGTTTGAAAAATCCATCAGGGAAAGGAAAACGCCTCATAGTTTTACATATTGGATCAGAGTTAGGTTTTGTTAATGAAGGACTTTTACTTTTTGAGGGAAGAAGATGAATTTGGTGACTTTTCTTGGGTGTGAATCTGTCTTCTTAGTTTACTCCTCTTGGTAAAAAAATAAACTATAGTAGCATTTAAGGTGCCTTGGTTTGTTTATTTCTTTGCATATTGATTGTAAATTTAGTAGAGTATGATTTTTGTTTTTCGTTTGTTCTTTTTAGTTAGTAATATAGGAGTTACTACATAACCAAAGAACGTTTTTTAGTTGAAGAAATTCCTGCCTTCTATATGACAAAATTTTTAATAATATTTACATACCCAATAAAGAAAAAAAAAAAAGATTAAAATATTAAATTTTTTAATGTAAGTTTTTGTAAAATCATAAATAAAACTAAAAACGATTGCTTTAGTATACTCAACACTTTGGTTTTACTACAGTTTCCTCGTTTATTTTTTCAAATATTAAAAAAATGCTTCCATATTTTTGCTCCGTTTTATTTTTATCGGACCCAAGGACAATAATAAATTTCACCTGAAAATGTAGCACTTTCCGTGCCGGACTTGGGTCTTTGTATTCGATGGAGTTAATATATTAGATCAATATCTTTTCACCAGGTTAAACTAGGTGAATCGTTGGATGGAAACGCATATATTTTCCCTTGTTACAATACGAGAATTCTTTAAATTTTCAACATAAAAGAGGGATACAGAAAGAGCTATTTGAACGTAGTTGCGCTATTTTGCTATGCATATCTATATTAATATATTACAGTATATTATGTTTATATGTACATACATACAATATAGGTAACAAAAGAAATAAAACCGAAAACAAGGAACCAGAGTCAAATAAAATAAGTAAAACTTCAAATAATTAAACAAAAGATGACAAAAAACTAGATAAAGGGTTAAAATATTATAAAATAAATGGTTATGGGCAATTCCAAGTAAGTAAGCAGAGGAAGTTCATCATCATCATCATTACTCAGACCTGATTTATCCATTATTGGCTATAGGCCTCCTCCAGTTATTTTCACATATTTCTGTTATGCGTCTCTGCTATCCATCTGGTAACATTTTTTAAGGTCGTCAAAATAAGGCGTTGGAGCTTGTGCAGATTCGCGTGTCTGTTCAGATTCGCTTCTGTTCGTGGTCTCCACTCAATCATTTGTCTACATGTCGTCTCTAATTGTTGCAATATTCCCCATATATCTCCATTTCCGCCATGTAATATACTTGATATTCTAACCAATAATCTTATTATTTTGCACTTCGATTCATCTGTGACCCTTCTCGTTTGCTAGTTTCTGTATGCTTTCAACAAGCTGTATTTTGCTCCAATAAATCAGCCCAAACTAAACTCCACAAACAGCACAAAAAATCAGCCCCCTTTGGACAAGAAGAAAAACGAACAAGCTATAAATAATGACAGAGGAGTAATCAACCTCACCCAAGAATAGGATTTTGAACGACATGGCGTTAGCTATAATCCATAGGGATTATAATTCTTAATGAAATAATGAATTAATGAATGAATTCAACTCAACGGCTTTATAAAAACAATTAAAAACTATTATCCATTATAAATTTTTAACCACATATACGAAACTGGGATGACGCCACAGATATGATTAGAGTCTACATTTATTCCACTTCCAAAGAATCCTAAAACCTAATCATCATGAAAGACTTTAGACTAATTAGTCTCATGAGCCACTCCCTCAAGCTACTTCAAGATAATTCTTGATAGAATCAAGCAGAAATGTGAAATCAGGGTGTTTTGCTGAGAATTCAAAAAGAAAAAGGGCCAAAATCGAATACCTCTGTCACATCATGAGGAACAGTGAAAGATATGGATTGCTGCAACTAATCCTGCAGGGAAAAGTGGAAGGAAAGCAAGGACCAGGAAGGAGAAGGTTTTCCTGGCTGAAAAATCTACGTACGTGGTTCAACAAAACAACCACAAATATTTTTAGAGCGGCAGTGTGCAAAGTACATATTGCCATGATGGTCGCCGACATCTGAAACGGATAGTCACTACAAGAAGAAGAAGAAATGTGAAGAGACAATGGGAAATCAACAATTCGGTTTCAGGTGAGAATTGGGAACAAGGGAAGCTTTTGCTCAATGCTAACATTACTTCAACGATTACAGGAAGTACATAAGCCAATTTACCTCTGCTTTATAGATTTTGAGAAAGCGTTGATAAGGTTTAACAAGATAGGCTGTTTGGATATCTAGAAATGATTGGAACATCTATATTGGAATCAAGAAGCTTCTATTTCGGTAGATGGCAAAGAAACAGACAAAATTTGCATTCAAAGAGGTGTCAGATAGGGCTGTGTTATCTTCAACTTTTTTTAAGTATACTCAGAAATAATTCTTAAGGAAGCCTTGGAAGGGAAATGTGGAGTTCGAATTGGAGGAGAAACTATAAACAACATCAGAAATGCAGACGATACCGCGATCATGGCTGAAAGTATATAAGGTCTTCAATTCCTTATAGATCAAGTCACTAGAGAATGCTCCTTTAACGGACTTAGCATAAATACAACAAAGACAAAGTTACTTGTGGTTAGCAAACAACACATCGGCCCTATGCAACCAATTGTCAATAATGAACCTTTAACAAACGTTAACCATTTTAAATACCTAGGATGTTGGATAAGCGAGACACTAAATACGAATGAAGAAATTAAAACGCGTAAAGAAATTGCAAGAGGAGCATTTATGAAACTTAGATCTGTTCTGAGCAACCCTCAGCTGAATTTACAACTAATAAATCAAGAGGCAGCGCTAAAAAATCTCTATGAATTTACTAAAGCTAGATTTTTCACAGTTAATTAAATTAGTGGGATGTTAAGGGATAATGATGCGTAAGATATAGCCTCTCCTGTTCAAATGCCAACCTCACCTGCTCGTATGGTGATCTAGATCATGGTCATCTGGTACATCCTGCTAGACAACTAACGAGGCTCTGACGTCCGAGTGTTTGCCGGGATAAGCAATCCACCATTTACTGGCCAACGGCTTCGGGCGGACGAGCTGGTAAATGGAAGGGCACTCTGTTGTCCTGAGGCTTTGAAACTGGTCTCAAAGGCGGAAGAACCAAGAAAGTGGTCAACGGTATCAGAATGCAGAAGGCAACGAGAAACCACTGCATTAAAGGTCCCTGATGACATCTCTAGAAAAGCTATCATGGCAAATCCAACTAAAGTGGAAATAGTTACTAATCATGGAATACGGAAGCCAAGATTCGGCAGGGGAGGTGATCCACCTTTAGACCACAGGGCCTCCCAGGTCGTAACCCAGCGAAACCCCTGTGACATAATTGGAAAAGTGTCTCTAAGAACAGCAGAGTTGATTATTAAAATATGTACCTGGAATGTGAAGACAATGTATCAGGCTGGAAAAATTCATAATACCATTCAAGAAATGACCAGACTCGGAATCGGTATAATGGGCATAAGCGAAATGAGGTGGCCAAATAGTGGTGCTTGTATTGTTGACAACCATATGGTATACCACTCAGGAAATGACGACGGTCAACATATATATGGGGTTGGAATAATCGTGTCTCCCCAATTACGTCAATATGTTACAAATGTTATACCTATTTCTGAAAGATTAATAATAATCCAACTGAATACTAGCCCCGTCAAATTAAATATATTACAAGTGTATGCCCCCACGAGCGATAAACCAGAAGAAGGTCTAGAGCAATTCTATGAGTTGTTGATAAAGTCACTTAAACGACGAAAAAGAAGATATAACTATCATTATGGGTGACTTCAATGCGAAAATTGGTAAAGGGAGAAGCGGTGAATTCATAGGTGATTTTGGTCTAGGACAGAGAAATGAAAGGGGAAACAGATTAAAACTGTTTGTAGAAGAAGAAGAATTTACAATACTAAACACATTCTTCAAACTACCACCAAGACGCTTGTACACCTGGGTCTCCCCGCAAGATCAACCAGGAAACGTAATACGGAATCAAATTGACTACATAATGGTGAACAAGAGATTCCGTAATGGATGCCTATCGGTTAAGGGTTACCCCGGTGCTGACGTATCATCAGATCATGTTCCTGTTGTTGGTAAATTTAGTTTTAGATTCAAGAAGGTTGCAAAAAAGAACAGCAACAAAAAGTGCGATATGAGAATACTAAAAGATAAGAAAACAAAAAAGACAGTCGCACAGATTCTTTCAGAGAATCTAATTAATATGGAGCAAACATATAATGCCGAAGAATTACTCCAAAATATATGTGAAACCTTTAGCAACATCAGAGAAGAACATCTAATAGAAAAGAAAGAGATGAGAAAAAGTTGGATGAACGACAATATATTACAACTTATGGAAGAAAGTATGGATATGTATGTATACTATCCCCACTGCTGTTTAACATCTACTCTGAGGAAATCTTTCAAGAAGCATTGGGTGATGTTGAAGCCGGAATTAGAATTAACGGAGAATGTATCAATAACATAAGATACGCAGACGACACTGTGGTATTCGCTGACAGTTCTGAAGCCCTACAGGAGTTAATGAGCAGAATCGCAGAAGTCAGTCAGAGATACGGACTTTCACTAAACACTAAGAAAACCAAATGTATGATGATCTCTAAGAATGAACAGCAATTTGGACGAATCAGTGTGAATGGTCAACAAATAGAAAGAGTTAAAACATACACCTACCTTGGTACGAACGTCAAGAAAATTGGGACCATTCTATAGAAATCAAATGTAGGATAGAGAAAGCAAGATCTGCATTTCAAAAAATGGCAAAGTTGTTCAAATGTCATGATTTGTCGATACCCATAAAAGTCAGATTACTACGATGTTATATATTTCCTATACTGTTGTACGGAGTTGAGTCGTGGACTCTCACAGACGCCACCTGCAAGAAAATTGAGGCTTCTGAGATGTGGCTTTATCGTCGAATCCTGAAGATATCTTATACCGACCACATTACTAATGAGGGTGTTTTGCTGAGAATGAAAAAAGAAAAAGAGCTGTTAATCAAAATAAAAACAGCCAAAATCGAATACCTCGGTCACATCATGAGGAACAGTGAGAGATATGGACTGCTGCAACTGGTCTTACAGGGAAAGGTAGAGGGAAAGCGAGGACCAGGAAGGCGAAGGATTGCCTGGCTGAAAAATCTACGAACGTGGTTCAACACAACCACTACAAATCTTTTCAGAGCAGCAGTGTGCAAAGTGCAGATTGCCATGATGGTCGCCAACATCCGAAACGGATAGGTACTACAAGAAGAAGAAGAATTAAATTAACAAAAGGTAAAAATTAAAAAGGTAAAATTACAGAGGTAATTAAATCCATTACCTAAGGCTGAAAATCAATACACAAATTCTAAATTAAATATAAATAAAAGTTATTATAGTCGGTCAGCTGTATAACGGGACAGAGCCGGTCGGTCGGTCCCAATAGTCGATTGAGGAAATGAAGCATGGCTCGCAATTTTTTCGTCCAGCATGGATTTACTTTAAATTTTCACACAAGGTAGGGAATAGTCCAAGGATTATTTTCTATATCATGCCGCTAGCATACGCTAAAACCTTGGGGTGGTTGCCATCCCATCACGGGGGTAGGAATTTTTTATTACATTTTAACCCTGTAATTCGATGGAAAAAGTGATTCTAAGAAGAATATGTTTTTTACATTTTCTTCGTAAAACTAATATCTTTCGAGTTATTTGCGCCTAAAAATAACGGTTTTTCGACGAAAAAATCGACTTTATTAGAGGGTTTTTGAGAATACTTCGAAAAATATTCTTGGCGATAAAAAGTTTCTTCAAAAATGATTTTGTAGGATTTTTAAAGAGCTATAAGACTGTGTAAATCAAATTCCGTAATATGCCTTAGTTTTTAATTGGGGCGGGTTTAAAGGGCCGAATAAGGGTGTGTTTGCTGGTAAATAGAGGTTTTAAACAGCTATATCTGGTTAACTGTTCAGTGTCATGAAAATCTATGTACAGAGTGATTTTAGTAATTAAAAAAGCTACAATTTAGTGGTTTAAAATTTTTTTCGTATCTTCAGTATTTTCGGAGATATTTAGAAGTAAAAGGTGAAAAATACCAAATTGCAAAAAATGTATTTTTCTTTAAAATCCAATTTTTCCAAAATTAGGCACTTTAAATACGTCAAACTCCTAGAGTGTATTGATAATATAAATATAAAAGAAACTACATGAAGGTGAAGACCAATTTTGGATTAGGAAGGTAGTTAGGGGGTTGTTTTCACTGATTTTTTCGTAGAGAAAAACATGTACCAAAATTTTTTTGATTACGTCGCTTAATTTTCATGCCAGAAACTTTTCATTATTTTTTTAAAGGTCTAACTGTATACTTGAAAAATGATTATTTAATTTTTTTTTTCGAAAAATGCAAATTTTTTCCATTGTTTGGCTTTGAATATTTCAAATTATGCATTTGATGAAAAAAGCTAACCTTTAACATGCCCGTATCTCGGTTTGTATTGGTCTTAAAGATATTATTGGAAAAGAATTGTGCTACTAAAGGATTTTGATATCTACAGTTTTTTTTTTATTAAATGCATATTTTTCGGGGTATTCTCAAAAATCCCTCTAGAAAAGTCGGTTGTTTCGTCGAAAAACTGTTATTTTCAAGCGCGAATAACTCGAAAAATATTATTTTTACGAAGAAAATGTAAAAAACATTTTTTTCTTAGAATTACTTTTACCATCGAATTACATAGTTAAAATGTAATAAAAAATTCCCACCCCCGAGATGGGGTGGTAACCGCCCCCAAGGTTTTAGCGCATGATAGCGGCATGATGTAGAAAATAATCCTAGACTATTCCCTACCTTTTGTAAAAATTTCAAGTAAATCCATGCTGGACGAAAAAATTGCGAGCCAAAATGCTTCATTTCCTCAATCGACTATTGGGGCCGACCGACCGGCTCTGTCCCGTCATACAGCTGACCAACTATAATAACTTTTATTTATATTCAATTTAGAATGTGTGTACTGATTTTCAGCCTTAGTAAATGGATTTAATTACCTTCATAGGAAAGCAACTTTGATACCCTCTCAGTAACCTCTCTTTTAAGTTTCGGTTGACCGACCGCAGTATGTTTCTCTACACAATCCCAGTAATCAACTGTGAAAAATCTAGCTTTAGTAAATTTAAAGAGACTTTTCAGCGCTGTCTCTCCGTCTATAAGAATCAAGTTCTTAAAATGTTATGTGTATCCTGTATTACTGTATTGATGTGAAACCTGGATCATGAAGGTTAACATGATGAACAAATTAGAGGCCTCCGAGATGTAAAATCGTAGAATGCATAGAATATGTTGGGTTCAAGCATTTCAAACAGAGAAGTCTTAAACCGAGTAGGTCAAGGCGAAGGTCTTAATCAAGATGAAAAAAAAGAGAAAACTTGAACATCTCGAGCATATAATGAGAGATAGCAGATATAGGATGTTGCAGTTAATATTCAACGGAAAAATCGACGGAAAAAGAGGAACTGGTAGGAAGAAATATTCATGGCTCCAAAACCTTCGTCAATGGACTGGCTGATCAGCAGATCAACTATTACATGCCGCACCAGATCGAGAACGATATCAGCAAATTGTCGTGGAAGCTACCCACCCCTAAATTTTCGGCACGGTACTTGAAGAAGAAGAAGATTATTAATGAAATATAATTGAATTTGAAGATTATTTTTACCTGTCTACTATAATTTCTTCTCCTTCTTGTTGTTGTAGTGCCAATCCGTTTCGGATATTGGCGACCATCATTTTAACCATTATAGCAATCTGTACATTGCACTGTTTTGGCTGTCTTTATCGTGGTTAACAGCTCTTCCTTTCATTTTGTATTCTTAATAAAACACCCTGATCAGTAACGCGGTCGGTATAAGATATTTTCAGGATTCTACGATAAAGCCATATTTCAAAAGCCTCAATTTTCTTCTAGGCGGTGGCGTCTGCGAGAGTCCACGGCTCAACTCCGTACAACAGTATAGGAAAAATCTAACATTGTAGTAACTTGATATTTTTTTCAAATTTATTATAATTTAATGGCTCTGTCAAAATAATCCCATTGTCCATTGTTGAGAACACTGATCTAGTGTGGTGAAAAGTATTATAATTATAATCTTGAAACATAATAAACTGTATATTATAATGATTATAAATAATGATGATGATAACTAGGAACTAATGTCTTTTTTAACTGGAAAGTTCTAACTAGGCACGCGATAGAGCATTCATAGGGTAAATTTTTGTAATTTATCACTTAAAAATAAATTTAGAACTTTAGTATATTTTTTTCTATTCTCATACTATAATACACTCACCGGCACAAAATTCCGCCACCCAAAATTTTTGATCAAGTTTGACAATTATTTAGGACTTTATTATGTTTACTCTGATTTTCAAGATTCTTGCATTTGTTTGTAGGTATGTACATACATGTTTTCTTGTTGTTTTTTATTATTCCGGTAACAAAAATTTTTTGCTTAGATGGCATTATACGGAGGTTAATGGAAACTTTATATTTTCTCCTAACTTTAAAAAAATTCTTGGAAAAATTTTTGGGCTGATTTTGTTACGTACTCCTTTTGTATTATCCTGAAGGTATCACTAATATTTTTTTTCGAATTATCCGAATATCTCTTTTATTTTAAGCTGTAAATATAAACACTGATTTGAAGGTTTACTTAATTAAAAATATCAAACCCACTAAAATTAACAACAAAAAACAAATTAATAACAAAACAAACAATTCAATAGTGCGTGTGTCCACCTCTCGCAGCAACGATTGCTCGCAATCTGTTTGGCATTGAATAAAGGTGTGTTATCCTTGCCTGGGGAATATCCCGATATTCCTCTACCAGGGCCATAATTGTACAAAATTTTTTGGAGGCCTAGGAGATGGCGAATAGCTATTTTTAATTCATCCCATAAATTCTCAATAGGATTGCTAATCTGGGCTGCATGCGGGTCATTCTAATCTTATCAATCCAACCTCTAGTGCCATCTAAGCAAAAAATTTTTGTTACCGAAATAATAACAAACGACACCAAAACATGTACCTATAAACTGATGCAAGAATCTTGAAAATCGGAGTACAATAAATAATAAAGTTATAAATTGTCAAACTTAATCAAAAATTTTGGGTGCCAGAATTTTGTGCCAGCCATATCAATTATGATTTCACTACATGTATTATAATGAACTTCATTATGATACAGATTTTCATTACGATACAGAGTTTTAACCAATAGAATCGGGATATGGCATTTGCGATAAAGGTGACACACGCGCAGTGACCAATGGCGAGTCAAATACATACGCTTTGACAGTTCTCAATACGTAAACAAACTGTCAAACTGACAAACTACTTAATTTGTTTTAGTCCAGAAAGCCACTGCGCATCCGCTAGGAAAAATATTATAATTCGGATTTTTTGCACAATCTTACTCAAAAATGACTCCTTCTAACAAATTTGCATGTTGCCAGGACCAAAAGGTGGTCAAAAATTTTTTAAACGTTTTTTTTTGCTTTTTTTCCTAAAATTATTTTTTTGCATGGAAAAAAGTTTTTTTAGGTTTTTTGGATCATTCCAAACAGAAAAGATCTTTAGTGACTTTTCTCTAAAAATGACAGTTTTTGAGATATAAGCGATTAAAAATTGAAAAATTGCGAAATCGGCCATTTTTAACCCTCGAAAACTATGTGAAAAAATGAAAATTTTAATATTGCCAAGGTAGGTAGATATTCTTTAAACGTCAACTGATGAAATCCCGAAGAGTTTTTTGCAATACAATATTCAAAACTCCTTTGTTTTTTAATTGCTAATCAAGCGTGCGCGACACTATTTTCCACCGACAGTATGGTGCAAATGAAAGGAATAAATTCGTTATTTCGTAAACCGGCTACTTTAAGGAAAAATCCCGAAACAGGTCGATTTTTATTTTTAAGTTATGATATTATGGCATATATGGTATACTAGTGACGTCATCCATCTGGAAGTGATGACGTAATCGATGATTTTTTTAAACGAGAATAGGGGTCGTGTGCTAGCTCATTTTAAAGGTTCTTCAATTCTCTATTCAGTAATATAAACATTTACATAATTATTTATACAGGGTGTCCAAAAAATTTTTATTAAATTAAATTATTTGACAAAAAAAGAAGTAGAAGGACACCCTGTATAAATAATTATGTAAATGTTTACATGACTGAATAGTGAATTGAAAAACCTTTCAGATGAGCTACCACACGACCCCTATTCTCATTTAAAAAAATCATCGATTACGTCATCACGCCCAGACGGATGACGTCACTAGTATACCATATATGCCACAATATCATAACTTAAGAATAAAAATCGACCTGTTTCAGGATTTTTCCTTAAAGTCGCCGGTTTACGAAATAACGAATTTATTCCTTTCATTTGCACCATACTGTCGGTGGAAAATAGTGGCGCGCACGCTTGATTAGCAATTAAAAAACAAAGGTGTTTTGAATATTGTATTGCAAAAAACTCTTCGGGATTTCATCACTCGATGTTTAAAGAATATCTACCTACCTTGGTAACATTAAAATTTTCAGTTTTTCATATAGTTTTCGAGGGTTAAAAATGTCCGATTTCGCAATTTTTCAATTTTTAATCGCTTATATGTCAAAAACTATCATTTTTAGAGAAAAGTCACTAAAGACCTTTTCTGTTTGGAATGATCCAAAAAACCTAAAAAACTTTTTTCCATGCAAAAAAAAATAATTTTAGGAAAAAAATAAAAAAAAACGTTTAAAAAATTTTTGACCACCTTTTGGTCCTGGCAACATGCAAATTTGTTAAAAGGATCCTTTTTGAGTAAGATTGTGCAAAAAATCCGAATTAGAATATTTTTCCTAGCGGATGCGCAGTGGCTTTCTGGACTATTTGCAATTAAGTATTTTCTATGGGAACTAAGCCACAATTTTACTAAAAAATTAATTTATTAACGTTTCGAAGCCCAAATCGTGTTTCGTTGTCAAAGTACAAAATACTACAACGAAACCCGATTTGGGCTTCGAAACGTTATTAAATTCATTTTTTAGTAAAACTGTGGCTTATTTCCCATAGAAAATACATAATTATAAAAATACCACAAGGAAATAACTTCAGAACAACAATAATTTGTTTGCGTTACAAAATTAATAAATTTAAATATACTTTTTGCTGTGAATGATCATAGAGAAAAACGTGTATACAATTTGCATTTAATTATCATTATGGAGCTCGTACTCTATACGAAACTCGTCGCTATGCGGCTCGTCTCGTATCCCTCTTACTCGCTTCATAATGGCCATCATTAAATGCTTGTTGCATAATTTGCATACTATTATAATTTTTGATTAAACTTAAAGTCGTTAATAAAACATTCTGCTCAAAATTTAATCTTTTATCAAAACCACCAAGGAAAAAGGTTTGGAAATAGACGGTGTGTATTAACAAAAAACTGTCCGAAAAGGTGTAATTTTTCAATGAAAATGGCATATTTTTAACCACGAATAATTCAAAAAGTATACAGTTTCAAAAAAATATAGAACAGTTCTTGCTTAAAATTAGGGTTATACCTCCAAGGAGGGGTGCGGGTGCGAACCACCCCAAGGTAAAAGCGGCATAGAATATAATGTAAACTTTGTTTCTTGAGCTATTCCGTACTTGCTGTAAAAATATTTTGTAAAAAACAAACTTACTTTGTTTTTCGGTAGATGGCTCTAGTTCATCCGCGGCATTTCGTTCTTTGCCATTCGGAAGGGCCCAAAGTATGATACCTGGGGAAATCGGAGAAAAGATGATATGGGACTACTGATGAGGAGCAAGAAACCTCCGAAACCGATATAGACTCTTCATGCATTCTCCCATTTAACCAGATTATTATGCAGATGCTGCATTTTCGTGTGGCAAAGAAATTGAAAATGTTTATACATTTTAATTCATTTACTCTTTTGTTGAGTACTAAGGAATCTTTCTTGTTGGAACTTTTACCACGCTGAGCAGATGGGTTGTGAATTATTTAAAATTCTCTCATCTTAATTTTCTCGGCATCCTGTATGATTTATAATTTTTGAAAATCTCGGGAGGTTGTAACCAAAGAAAGTATTCCACCTATTGTCAATCTTGTGGTATGGGAACGGTATTTATTATCGTTTTCTGTGCTACTTAGATTGATAATTTACTTTATTTTTTTTTGGCCATTGTAAGGAAAAAATGTTCTTACAAGTGTTTTCTTAGGATGCATAGTATTCGAGATAAACGCGGTTGAACTTTAAAAAAATCGAAAAATTGCAATTTTTGAACCCGAATAACTTTTCACTAAAACATAAAATAGCAATTTTGCTTGCAGCATTTGAAAGTTCAGGTAAAATTTACCGATTTTAATTATTTGCATTGCTAAAAATTAATTTTTTATTGTTAAACAAAGGTATAAACAGATGGTGCTTGAGTGATGTTTTCAACGAATTTTTCATTTAAAATCGAACGAGTAGGTACAAGTGCAAGCACCTGTAAATAGGCAATTTCTACGTAGCATTACTTTAAAACGCATGCATTGGTTACTCGTCAAAACGCTCACACACTATTTATATTTAACAATAATGAAATTATTTTTTAGCAATCCAAATAATCAGAACCGGTATAATTTAACTTGAGGTTTCAAATGTGGTAAGCAGAATGGCTATTTTATTTTCGAATCAAAAGTTATTCGGGTTCAAAAATTGCAATTTTTCTATTTTTTGAAAGTTTAACCGTAGTTTATCTCAAAAACTATGCATCCTACGAAAAAACTTGTACGAAAATTTTTTGCTTAGAATGACCCAAACAATACAAAAAAATGTTTGGTTTTGCGAAAAATCGCTGTTATGTAATTCTGCAAGTTCTTTGTTTATAGCAATCTTATCGACATCCGGATCAACTGTTACCCAAAAAATTCGTATTCTAAGGGTAAAAATACATAACAAACTGGGGTTTGTCCAACTAAATAAAGAAAGCCGTTGTACCCTCTGGCGACAGCACTCTAAGCTGTTTTATAATGTTACACGAAGAGTTCAAAAATATAGATTTGCGGTTCCACTTCCGTTCACCTAGGTGAAAACACAGAACTTACGAAGTCCAATTATAATTATTGCTTGTGTATAATCTTGTATAGGTTGTGGTATAAAGGTAGTATACTGTATAATATAACGATTATAAATGATGATGATAACTAGGAACTAATGACATTTTTAGCTGGAAATTTCTAACACGCTATAGAGCATTCATACGCGGTAAATTTGTAATTTATCACTTAAAAATAAATTTAGAACTTCAGTATATTTTTATAATTCCAGATTAAACTTAAAGTCGTTAATAAAACATACGGCTCAAAATTAATCTTTTAACAAAACCACCAAGGAAAAAGTTTTTGAATAGACGCTGTGTTTTCATTTCAAAGTTATGACTTTAAATAATTACTCTTATATTTTACATACTGCTTTATTTTAAAATGATTCAACCACGAAAGTTTGGAAAACTTTTTAAAAGTTTTTTATTTAAATAGTTTTATACATTTATTAAAGCTGATACTCTGGATATGCATATACTTAAAGCCAAGGGGTGGCAGTTATTAATCACACTATCCTTCTTTTAAATTAAAATAGTAAGTCAAGTAAACACAATAGGTATTAGTTATAAGTTCCAATTAATACAAACAAAATACTCTAATGTCGCTTTCACTAAAATAAATGATAAACGTCAAAATTTTTAGTTAACAATATATAAACGTAAAAAATATACTGACATTGTTACAGCTAAAATTCCTTTAAAAATTTTTCGACGTTAATTATTGATGAAAATTACAATAATTATTGTATTAAATAAGCAAGTTTAAGTAATTTTATTTCCAATTTATATACGATTGAGTAATAGGTGCATGAGTTGACATGAATAATGAACTATTACTCACGGGTAAAGTAATACTATTAAAAAATAGCCAATAATGACCAAGCACTGTGAACGGTCGTAGAAAAACTGTTTAATTGTATTTTTCATGACTGGTCTTTTTGCCATAACCTTAAAAAAATTGTATTTTCATTTAAATATTAAACTAAGTTTAATACTTAGAATAATACCAAAAATTAAAAATAAAGTTAATACGTCATTTTTTATGAACTATGGCCTCCCCGCAAATAATTTTCCCTTGATGAATCGTAGAAAATCTAAAAAACGTCAGATTTTCCACACAAGTTTTTTATTTATTTTTTTTTTCATTAAATTTCAATATCAATTATCCTATTCCTAACGAAGACAAAGTCAAAGGCACAACAATTATAATAAATATATTTACTAAATACACCAATATCTATATTTTTCACACACTTATTTATTTGCACTGATATATAAGTAACTTGAAAAATTTAGCATCTAACTTCATACTGTCGGTATGCGCGTATTTCATACTGTCGCTTTTATAAAAATTCACTCCCAACATTTTTCCCAATCGCGCCTAAAGAAGTATAATTTCAATAAAAAAATAATTACCCATAAAATTTACTGAGCCCACACAGTGGTGGGTATACAGAATACAATCACCAACACCAACATTTTTAACTATAAAATCTTCATAGATTTTATAGCATTTAAGTGACACAACTAATAAAAATTACAGTTTGGTGCCATTTGGTAAAATTTGTAATATTCCTTTATCTTTGGTCTGTCTGAACCTTTTTTATATCGCTGTCCTTTCGTCCTCTCAAGATTATTTTTCACTTCTTTCATTAGATCCACCAATGTATTTTCTTTGATGTTGCTAGTAATACACTCAGTTTAATTTTCTGTGCTCGGTGTTGGTGTTGGCCCACCCTCTTTTAGCTTTTTTCCCTAGGATCAAAATAGTCACAACCGTATCCCACTTCAGGATTCTCCTCGATGTGTCAACTCCCAGTGCTGCCGGCGAGGCGTGTGGATCCCCATGTTTGCTTTTCATACTTCTTCCATCTTTTATAGAAGTTTCGTACATGAAAACTGATTTTTTCAGGAACACTTAAACATCAACATTACAAACGATTTACAACATTGGAAACTACTTCTATTCGATTCAGCTACAAATTATATTCAGTGCATCCTTCATGTAAGGAAGCATTTCCCGTGACAGGAGATCTTTTATAATGTGATGTAAATTCAGAATTTTTTAGGAATATTTCAAATGCCTCATATTTGTTGCCAAAGCTTAACAACGAACTACCATGTTAGAGGTTTTGAGGATTGTGGTATAATAATGAAAACTCCATAGTAACCAGTTAATGGAAATAATCAATTTTATTGATCTCATGAGAATTATATCGCGATATAAACAGCTTTATAGAAACTAACTTCATTTGCGACAAAATGCAAAAATTATATATCACAGCTGCACATTTTTGGTCTGTAAAACGCATTTTGATTTTTGACAAAAGAACAATCTGATTAAAAGATATCGAATTTTTGCCGTCGAGTTGATACAAATTTTATTTAAAAAATTTATTTCGCACGCGCAGCTGATAGTGATGTTGATTATAGTTACTTTCGAGTATTCGTTACAAATCGTTACTTTTGTATAAAGTAATCATTTACAGTATTTGTGACTACTATGATTACTTTTGTTACTTTTGTATTTGAGTACCGTTAATCATATCGAGAATCGTATTTCTCAGTAGGTAGGTTTTGTTTTTATTTTCATTCTGTGAATTTGTGAATTATCTACTATCTAATCTACATCGGCAAACCGCGTAGATGTAGATAAAATATAGGGTTCTCGCATTCGATCTTTGTTAATGACATACATTACATATTTTACGTTTACCATTATACCTCCCTCTGTTTCATCTTCTATCTTCTCCTCACCCTCATACTCTTAAAACGCTTCATACCGATAACGATATTCGATAACACTCGTAAAATACCGGTTACGTTCGTTACTCGCTGGGATACGATTGGTAGAAAGTAATCAAGTGTACTGGTTGTAGATACAATAGTCCTTACTCGCTCTGATACGATTGGTACGAAGTAACGAAGTAATCAGAGTAATCAAAGTAGATACAATAGTCGTTACTCGCTCTGATACGATAGGTACAAAGTAACCAAGTAATCAGAGTAGTCAAAGTAGATACAATAGTAGTTACTCGCTCTAATACGATTGGTACGAAGTAACGAAGTCATCAGAGTAATCAAATTAGATACAATAGTCGTTACTCGCTCTGATACGATTGGTACGAAGTAATCAGAGTAATCAAAGTAACGATTTGCCTCTCTGTATATAGTAATCGTTACTTTCTCTATTCGTAGGTAACGAGTACTTTGTAACGAGTAGATAATTTTTCAACATCACTAGCAGCTGACATTCAAAATCGTCGGTCGCTTCAATCGTTGTTTCTAAGAGAACGGTTTATTGGACATAAAAAGGGCTAACAAACATTTTGCTGCAAAATCTCAGCTGCATTAAAATTCGTTGTTTAACACTAGAAGCACCAGAGCGGTCATTTTGACTGCTTTCTATATTTGACCCTCTGTATTACTTATTCCTAGTTGTTTTAGAAATTTCATAATTTAGGACTTTTCCTAGATCTACTTGAGCATTATAATTCCTCCTTTACAGGTACTTAGTGTGATTACTTTTTGAGATGTGTTAATATATACCTAGAAGCACCAGGACGGTCATTTTGACTGCTTTCTATTTTTAACCCTCTGTATTACTACTTATTCGTAGTTATTCTAGAAACTTAAAATTTAGGACTTTGCTACATCTATTTAAGGATTACAAGTTCTCTTTTGCAGGTAGGTACTTAGTGTAATGTACTTAGTAATAGATCTGAGCGATGATCAACAAATAAATTTGCACTTGCGTCGGCAATATGGAACCTATTTATAGAGAATTGTATATTTTGCTCCACCTACAACTAGCTAAAACATATCTACCGACGAACAGCTTTTCCCCACAAAGGCAAGATGTCACTTCACCCAGTACATGGCGTATAAACCCGATAAGTTTGGAATCAAATTCTGGGTTACAGCTAATGTCTAGTCCAAGTATTTATTGCACGGATTTCCTTACCTACGGAAAGATGAACAACTACCAGACAATCAACTTCTAGGGGAACATGTAATTAGCCGTCTAATGAGCCCATTTGTGAATAAGGGAAGAAATATCACGACACATAAAAAGTATTACGAAAGAAGGCTACCAGCATTACTGGAACAATAAACCGAGCAAGAAAGAATACTCCTCCGTCAATAAAAAACGAAAAGATGAATTATACAAATCAAAAATTTTCATACATGAAGACTTGAGCTAACCAGGGAAACCAGGTGTACCAGAGAAAAATGATCACATATTTTCTAGCGCTGAATTCTCTATACTCAAACAATATTGAAAGAGGCATAGACAAAAAGGAGAAACCTAAAACCATTATCTACTACAAACATACAAAATACGGAGTAGACGTTGTAGATCAGATGGCCATACAGTGCTCAACCAAATCAGCTTCAAGAAGATGGCCGTTGCATGCTTTTTTTAATATCTTAGATATGGTAGGAAGAAATGCTTGGATTCTGTATAAGGAAGTTACTGGTTGTCAAATATCTGGGCAAAATTTCCTACTTCAGTTAGCAGAAGAATTGCGACAAGATCATCTGATTAAGGGCAGGGCAACATTAACGGAAACAAATCAGAGATACAACACCTCAATCAAATAATAAACGTAGGCAGTGACAAAAGCTATATGCAGCTCAGTTTGGATGCAGCTCAAAACAACTATTCAGAGCTACTGACTCAAAAATTAAAATAGCTATGATGATTGCTAACCTCTGTAGCAGAGATAGCACCTGAAGAAGAAGAAGTAGAAAACTGAGAACTAAAACTAAAATAAAACATGTGAAAATCATATACCTATGTAAAAAATTTGTGTGTAGGTCTTGTACAAGCAAAATTAAAAAATTCTGTTACTACGTAAATTGTGCTTAAATAATTAAATAAGTTATTTAAATTAACTAAATGTCTTTTGTTGGTAAGTATTAACTCAATGTAGGTTTTTTTTCAATTAAAAAACGATATGAAAACGACTGGCGATAGAAAATTTTAATACCCGTCATCTTGACCGCTCCGGTGCTTCTAGGTATGCAAAAATGTTGGTGCTTCTAGTGTTAAAACATTTTTTATACGGCGTAAACAGATTCTCAAAAAAGAACCAATAAGATTGTAGTTAGACAATCAAATTATACAAGTAATGACTATAAAATACCTGGGAATTAATCTATCAAACGACAACAATATCGAAGAAAAGGTTAAAGACCAAATAATAAAATTAAAATCAGTAGGATCCTTAGGCCAGATGACTAAACGACACAAATTTAAAAATCAAACACCAAAGAGTGGAAACTAAGGCCCGAATTGTAAGTCAGTTATTAGACCAGTTATGACTTACACGACCGAAAGAAGACCAGACAAAAACATCTGGAGACCAACGAAATGAAAATATTAAGAAGAATTGCTGGAAAATGACTACAGGACAGGGTATGAAGTGAGGAAATCAGACGTATGTGCGGGGTAGGCAATATAAATACCTGGGTAAGGAATAGAAAAGAAGAGTGGCATCAACACATAAGCAGGGTGTTTGAATCAAGGATAGTAAGAATAGCCAGGGACAAGTCACCGTTGGGCAAAAGAAATATAGGACGCCTAAGCAAAAAATGGAACGACCATTTAGGGGCAGACTAAAATGCACCGTTGAAGCAAAATAGGCAGTACTGCGTATATAAAAGAGAAGAAGAAAGAAGAAACAGATTCTTGGTGATACGATGATTTCGGTGTCCCCCTCTAAGAGAGGGGCCTTTTGCAGCTTTTTGGAGTCCCAAAATTACATTCTCCGCAAAATTCAGCTGGTCGGTATGAATTTTAGAAGTCATATTTGACTTTTAGAGGTCGATTGGAATATTTTATTAATAGGGTGGCAAATGTATTATATTTTTGCAAAATACTGGAATGTGTTTAATATGTAGTGTAGAACCATTTAAACATTTGATTTTATTACAGATTTCCATACTCTACCAATAGTTTCTCATGACTTTTGGTGTAAAATAATTAGGAAAGCAGGCATTCAACAGTTTATAATTTCCCATTTAGTTTCCAATGGTACGTTTGAAGATTCACCTTCTTGTTTACTATACGTATGTCTTTCACCTTCACGACAAGTCTATGTACGCTACTTATATCTGATATGTGCGACATTACTCTTTGCAAACCATCTAGGCCATCTGCAAAAACTACTGCCTCGTCGGTATATCTAATGTTATTTAGAAGCACCACGTTGACTAATAAGTCAACTTCCCATAGTTTTTCCAGTGCTTGCTCAAATATATGTTAAGAGTATATATTAAATAACAATGGGGATAGAAGGCATCCTTGTCTCACTCCTCTATCTATGGGAACTGCTTCTGTCAATCGGTCGTCCACTGTAATGTTAGCAGTTTGGTTATAATATAAGGTACATTTATATAATTAATATCATTTCTTTCAAGATGTTTATGAGCTTATCCTGGTTTACTCTATCAAATGCCTTTTGTAGTTGATAAAAAAATATACGTTAAATTGACATCCTATTAAAAACTTAGTTATATTAAGCCAAGTAACAAGTTCCACCGATCTTTCAGTTTTATTAATATTGCTATGAAATAATTAAATATCATCCTTAGCATCTTCCTTATCTTTATCTGGCTAAAGATTTATCTTCAGGATAAAAACATTTACGGACCAGTTTTTCATATAACATATAACATACCTATTTAGGTACTACCTACTTAGATAGGTTATACCTACCTATTTAGATTTAATTTAAAATTATATTTTTTAAAGTCCGACTGGTATATTATTTGGTAATAATGACATGAGTTAAGTTAAGTTAATTAAGTTAGAAGTCAGTTAAATATGATATATAATGCCCTAGGGTGTTAATTTGAAAAATAATGCCCTAGGACATTCAATTTAAATAACTAGTTAAATACTGTCAAGTTGACAAATAACAACCTAAGTAAAACGATGGTTACCACAATTACGTTACGACTATTGCTGGTAAATGTACTTATTTGAAAACTAATCAATTTAAAATTCATCCAAATTTTTTGCATATAAATAATAATTTAGTCGGACATTAAACGTTGAAGGCATCACGGGTATTATAGATAATAACGTTTTCAGTCAACATATATCCCTCAGGTCAAAAGCCCTCGGTATATACACCATTGACCTCAAGCGTTATTATCCTTATAATATACCCTTCGTACCTTAATAACTATAAGATTTTCTTATTTTCGATATGTACATATTAGTCTAGGCGCCAGACGGGTCACCGTGTCCTTTTCAATTCTGATGGACAAACTCAACGGTTTCTTACGGATTTTTGGCTGCTGGTTACGAATTTCGAGGGTGGATTTCGATCCGAGTTGTCAAAAAAATTGTATAAACAATTTAATTGTTTATAAATTGTTTATAAGGTTCTGGTTCATAAACTAAATGAGATAAAAAAGAATGTTTCAAATCAAATTTGCTCGTTAATAAAACACAAAGAAACATACGTTTACTAAACTTAAATACAACAATTAAAACTCAAGATATTGTAAAATTAGTGCACAATGCAAATTGCAAATTGCAAAATAAGTATTTTTCGAAGCTTTATCGATCGTAACTTGGCTCCTACGTATGCAAATGCGCCTTAGAAGATCTCATTTTAAAGCTTTATTAATAGGCTTCCAAACAAAGTTTGTTAAATTACTTTATCTTGATTGTTTTAAAGTTATACTCGTTTGAATTTATAATTTGCTTAAAAAAATTGTAAATTAATTTGTTTATAAGGGTTTCAAGTAAATTTAAGCTGTAAACATTTACACTTTAATTAACAATAATGATAGAAAAACTCAAAAGAAATAATTAAAAGCTTAAGAAAATGTTTGTGAGTTTATATTTGGTCAAGATATCGATATTTTAATGGCACGCTATGAGGCGCAACATCGGCTCACAGTCAAGTATATTTCGACGCTTTGTCGATCGCAACTCGGCTTCTACGTATCCAAATGAGCCAATAGGTGATATCCATATAAAAATGGATCGAGGTATTTTGCAGCATCATCATTGCATATAAAACGAGCATTTACGTTGTGGCCGCATACCCAAAATTATTGACGTGCCTTGATGATGCTGCGAAAGAACTAGATCAACTTTATATGGATACTATCCACTATCCACTGGATATGTATATGATATAGATTATATCTATATCATATAGATAATTAGACTTTGAAGCCCCAGAAAGTTTTAGTTTTACTGCCTACAAGAACAGACTTGGTACTACCATGTAACTGTAAAAATTGCTCTAAGAACTTATGCAGTTGTAAAAAAGCTGAGATTCCCTGTATATCTCGATTCAGATGCATGAAACAAAAAGTTTGTAAAAATAATATTAATAAATAATATCAACTTACTTTTTAGTTATATTTCTAAAATATTAGATGTTGTTGTTTTTTTTTTCTCAATTAGTACAAAAAATAGAAGACAAAGTAAATAGAATGGAAAGGTGATACGAGGTAGAGTATGATGATTTAATTATAAGAATTATATGATAAAATTTTATTAGGATCTTCAAAAATGAAAAATGAAGATAACGTATATATACATAGAAATTATAATTTGCATCGAGAAGTTACCGCGTGAACATTTACGCGGTGAGCCGATCTTGCACCTCAGAGCACACTATTAAAATATCGATATCTTGGCCAAAAATACACTTAAAAACATTTTCTTAAGCTCAAAATGTTCCTTTTAGGTACTTCTATCATTATTGTTAATTAAAGTATAAATGTTTGTAGCTTAAATTTGCTTGAAACCCTTATAAACAAATTAATGTACATTTGTTTAAGAAAATTATTATTTCAAATGGGTATAACTTTAAAACAAATGAAGATCAGGCAATTTAACAGCCTTTGTTTGGAAGCATACTAACGAAGCTTTAAAACGAGTTCTTCTAAGGCTTATTTGCATGCGTAGAAGCCGAGTTACGATCGATAAAGCTTCGAAAAATACTTATTTTGCAATTTGCAATTTGCATTGTGCAGTAATTTTACAATATCTTGAGTGCTAATTCTCGGATTTAAGTTTAGTAAACGTTTTTTTCTTCGTTTTTTATTAATGAACAAATTTTGTTTGAAATATTCTTTTTTATCTCTTTTCGTGTATGAGCCAGGGCCTTATTAACAACTTATAAACAATTAAATTGTTTATAACAATTTTTTGACCACTCAGATCGAAATCCACCCTCAAAATTCGTAATCAGCAGCCGAAAATCCATAAGAAACCGTTGAGTTTGTCCATCAGAATTAAAAAGGACACGGTGACCTCTATTTGGCGCCTAGACTATATTATGGGAAATTTAATTTCAGTGTTTCTCAAGAGCAGTATAGACGGAATATTTTTGTACGTATTTTAGGGAGATTTAAATAACTTGTTCCGTGCGCTAGATGTGCAAATTCGTAAGCAATGATTTCTATGGAATGCCGCAACGCGCCATATAACAAACCGCTCCATAGGATTGCTCCGTGATTGTACAATAATTTCTCGTCGAATAGATTTCGAGTATCCACTACATTCACTGGATTTAACGTTATTCGATGCATAACATAAGACCAGAAAACCCAACAACGGCGTGGAAAAAGATCATACAGGGTGGGCCAAAGAAAACAGTACACTTCGATATTTGGCAGCACATATCGATTAGATTTTAAGGAAAGGCCGAAACAGATCGATTTTTGTTTTTATGTTGCAATTTTTTGGCATATACTTCATACTAGTAAAGTCATCCATCTGAGCGTGATGGCGTAATCGATGATTTTTTAAATGGGAGGTCGTGTAGTAGCTCATCTGAAAGAGTGTTCTCTATTCAGTAGTATAAACATTAATATCATTATTTATACAGGTTGGCCAAAAACTAATTTTTGAATTAAATTAATTGATGCAAAAGAAGAATCTTTGTAAATTATTTACCTCAAAAAAACATTTTACTGCTGTTGAAAAATAAAAAAATGGTTTATTTCCCAAATAAAGATTTCTCCTCGTTTAAATTAAATTACAAACAGCCTTCCACCTACCTCTTGACAGTTTGAACGTTTAATTTAATCAAAAAGCAATGTTTATTTGCCAAATAAAATTTTTTTTTCTGTTTTCTGACAGCAATATAATGTATTTTGAGTTAAATAAATTACACACATTTTTCTTTTTGCGTCGATTAATTTAATTCAAAAATTATTTTTTGGCCACACTGTACAAATAATGATATTAATATTTACATATATTACTGAATATAAAATTCCCCCTATATAGACGACCCCTATTCCCATTTAAAAAAAATCATCGATTAAGTCATCACGCACATATGAATGACGTCGCTAGTATGAAATATATGTAAATAAATGGTAATTTAAAAATAAAATTTGACCTGTTTCAGCATTTTCTTAAAATGTAATAACTACTGCCAAATGTCGAGATGGACTGTTTTTTTTGGCCCACCCTGTATATTTCTCAAATGTACGTATTGTTACATTTACCATATCCTAGAAACTCCGTTTTTTTTGTAAAATATACCAGGTGGACCAAAAGCCAGTTAACCGTTTTGTATATTAATAAAAGCGAAAATAACGAAAGTAAAAGAACGTTTATTGATTATTGTTAATAAGTAGGCACCAAGAAGTGCATGCTTTACATTTTATGTTCAAAATGTAAACCACCTTCCTCGATACATTTTTGGCAACGCTTATACACAGTGAAACGAGTCTTTCTACAGACTTCCAAGTTGGCACGGAGAACTTAAAATTGGTAAAAAATGTATCTTTAAAGCCACAAGGCAAAATCACAGGACGTCAAATCTGGCGAACGCGGGGGCCATTTAATTATATCTCTTCTCCCTATCCAATCACTAAAGTGGCCATTTAGAAACTTACGAACTTGCAATCCGTAATGAGGCGGTGCACCATCTTGCTGAAAATATCGAACATCTTGTAACTCTGTATTATTTGCAAGGCCCTCCCGAGAACATGATATATTTTCTTGGAGATGCCGCAAACTTACACATGCCTTTTTTTGATAGCGTTAACTGACTTTTGGTCCACTCGGTATAACACTTTTTACCTTTTTTATAACCAATGCTTTTGGTAATTAAATTCTAACCAATAAAAAATAATAATTGTTGCTTTGTACATGATGTATATGTATTACATATTAGGCCATCAGAAGAGGAGTCCAGATATACAGACACTTTCAGGCTAAAATACGCTTGTTTTTTTTCTTCGACTTCATTATCTGTATAACAGCATACAAGATAATAAGCAAGTAAACTATAAATAAGCTCCATTTAAAACGAATGAAATATAGCAGAATATCATATTACAATCAATTCTAAATCATTAAAACATACAAAATTAAAATCTCGACGTAACAAAGATATAAAAATACTTATCTTAAGGTAAATGCTAATCATTTCGTTTGATGCCTTCATAGTCTAGTATACTTTTCCTACTACGACGAGGTAGTATTACTGCCTGATATTAAAAGAAAATCTAAAGGAAGGACAAGCATCAAAACGAGAATCTTCGATGGCGATGGGAACACCGAATGAAGACTCTGGTGGGAGAATTACCAAATAAAGCCGTCCATCTGGAACAGGATGGCAGCAATTGAAACACTAACTTAACAATATTTAGAATGTCACCACGTCCTGACATGAGTAGAAGATGGTTTTAGTTAATCGTGTGCAGTGACTTCCATACTAACTTGAATTTACATTATGACGTATACTACAAGTCATTAAAACTGGTAATAAAAAAAATAAATACGCTTTCTTGAATCAGGCAATTACTGTCGATTACATCGGCGATCTTCTTTTTGATGTGCAAATGGTTAATGACGAACGTTGGCGATCATCATAACATTCTTTATATTATCTGAAGCAGAGTGGAAGAGCTGCACAGATGTTGTGTTAAACCAGGTTATGAGGTTCTTTGAGAATGTTCTTCTTCTTCCTGGACCTCGTCTTCCAAATATTTTTTCTTGCAGAATGGCGCTTTTTGTAGGAGGGCACATCTGGTATCATTTCGCATAATATGTCCTTAGTATAGTAACTTACAAGAATATGATGATTATGGTAACTAGTTCTCAGTTCTTTTTCATTTCTTAAATGCTTCCAAGTTTCTGCACATATCTTCGTTAAAAATCCACAACTTAACTATATAAAAAAGACAGAGAAGATGTAGCATTGCAGCAATCTTACTTTTATATCAAGAAAAAGGTTGTTGCTCTTGAAGAATCCGGTTGAAGGTGGATCTAATTTCTAAGATGCATGCTCACATCTGTTGGTCGTTAGTCCATTCTTCATTTGTTATAGTGCCTAGGTACATCGGCGACAGTAAAAATAAAATCAGGCAGTAAGAGATAAATCGTGTTACAGATGGTGTGTCCCCAGTAAAAATATATTAAGACAATTTTATGTATTATTTACAGTCGGAAAAATAATAGATTACCCATGAAAGATCACATCAATCACTTATTTTGTATTTGCTGTCTTTTTCTATAACAAACGTTTGTTGATCCATGAACGATCATATCAATCACTTATTTTGTATTTGCTGTCTTTTTCTATAAATAACAAACGTTTGTTATAGAAAAAGACAGCAAATACAAAATAAAGGCGGGTTCTCATTAGTCAATCTCATTGATCAATATCATTGATTCTATGCTATAGAAGAAAAATAGATTTATATGAACGTCGATTCAGCGATATTGTTATATCATATGGTATTTCAATAAAAGTGAAAAGCCTTCCTACTTTTGATAGATCAATGGAAATGATTCTATCAAATAGAACAGTGCTTGACAATGAGAACTAGCGTTCAGTTGCGTTGACTTGTATTTTGTGGAGTTAAATACAGTAAAACCTGCCCTGCCATATCCGGATCAATGTGGCCACAGACCGATCCGGATATAAAAAAATCCGGATATCAAGACCACTTCTTTTATAGTTTCTAAAACGTTTTCTTCCTCATACATTCCAGTAACCAACGCCTTCAGTAACTTTCGTCGATAGGCACGTTTTATAAATGCTATAATACCTTGATCCATAGGCTGACAGAGGGATGTCACATTTGGGGGCAAAAAGACACTTTCGCCATCTTTTAGTTCTTTTGGGTCGGGATGAGAGGGTGCGTTGTCCAACAGCAGTACTGCTTTTCTTGGTAGATTTCGGTAGAGACGGACGGCAGAATCGTCCGGATATGGGGAGGTCCGGATATGACAGGTCCGGATGTGGCAGGTTGTACTTTATATATTAAGCATATAGATGAGGTTAAGTTCTTTGTGAAAACCATACATATATTATAATTTCGTGAAAAATGTCAAATTTTAAATGGAGAGACAACCATATCTGCAAGTTTCTAGAATTATATCAGAGAGAGGAGTGCTATGGAATATTAGGAGTGAACGATATAAAAATATAATAAAGCGGAAAAAACGCTATGAAGCTAATCGTTTTGGAATGGAAATAGAAACCCTGACTCTAAACGATATTAAAAATAAAATTAAAAGTATCCGGACAACCTACAAAGTTGAACTGAATAAATATTAAAAGCAAATAAAAGTGGTACAGGAACGGATGATCTGTATAAACCATAAACCTAAATTGTTTTGGTTCGACCAAGCGAATTGGCCTAACCAAAACATTTAAAAGGTGTTTCCGTTGCAAAAGACATTCAGAGATGTTCTTGTTTTCCTATTTTTAATTACGTTTTTTAAGTATTTACACACAATGCGAACGCCAGCATGCATAATTTTCTTGTTTACAGCCATTTTTAAAGTTAGCACTTTGTAGACCGAATTCAATATCCTTGAAATAGTGTGAATTTGAATTCTATGTTCAGTTGCATAGAATCAGCGCTATTGATCAATGAGGTTGACTAATGAGAACCCGCCTTAAGAGATTGATGTGATCGTTCATGGGTAATCTTTTATTTTTCAGATTTTATTCCTGGATCCCGCGTAAAAAATAAAAGTTTATTAATAGCAAGCTGAAAAATTGTTAATAGGTCAACGGTGTCTAGTAGTTGGACAAATTTTGATGTACGGGAAACGGGAACACTGGAACAGGGGAAGTTTTAAATATGGAACGTGATTTTAACTGTGGAACGTTTCATCTTTATTAGTTTATGATTGTGAAAACTAGCAGGTTGTTTTTAGGTATACTCAATAGCAAACTTTATATATTATAATATATGAAATAATGTTTGTCCGACAGATATGTTGGGCACTTTAATAAGTCCGACACGTAGAACATGTAAAATAACAGGAAATATGTTGGTGGTAAATAGCAGTCTGATTTTTGCATGAAAGTTTAATAACAGGGTAACAAATTCAGGTTCGAATAAAGGTTCGAAACCTGTAAACTGTTCCACAATTAAAGCTTCTCCTGTTCCAATGTTCCCGTACATCAAGGTTTGACAGACTAGACACCGTTAAGCTATGAACAAATTTTCAGCTTGCTATTAATAAAAATTTTTTGGGACACGGGATCCAGGGCTATACAGTAGAACGTCAATAATCCGGATTAATTGGGACCGGACCCCATCCGGATTATCAAATTATCCGGATTATCGAAATTACCTTAAAAAAGACCAGTATAAACATTTAAGTACAACAAACGTTTTTAGAGTTTATATTTTCTCATATACCAAAATGTGTAGATGTGAAATTAATCAAAACATTTTTTTATGTTCAAACACTGCTGTCTTGTAATTTACTTATAGCAACATGTGCACAGTAAAAACATCAGACACTATTTGAACTTTTAAAGAAATGTGTAAAAGCCTTTTGAACCGCGATAGAGGTTTCGTTTTCTCGCAGCTAAGTTCTTAATTCATTTTAAAAGAATCATATATTTTTCCTAGATACAAATCCGGATTATTGACGGTCCGGATTTTTGACGTCCGGATTATCGACGTTCTACTGTATATCATCTTTCTTATGTAAGTTTATTTCCGTGTAGTTTAAATAATTTGCAAATAGTTTAAAATAAATAGGACACTTTTAAATTGTGACTTTTGTACCAACTGCCTTTACTATTACCACTTCAAATAGTAAAAACATTTGCGTAATAGAACATTATTCCTCAGCTAATAGAAACCTATCCAGAAGATCTGTAGTATAAACACATCCAAATACCTTTTAGTTTTAGTTTTAATATATTCTAGGACTTTAATAAACGACCACCGAATCCTTTGAATTTTATTGTATATTTAAATGGGTTTTACATATTAAATTATGCAATTGGGGATGAAGTTGGGCCACTGTTAAACAAGGTTACGTTATAAATATGTTGTTTAATCGGTTTTAGGTCCGAAATACGAAAACGTGGGTGAAATGTTTATTTGGAACGATAGGTTATAATTAACTAGGCAGATATGTCGTTTTATAATTTAACTCGTTAAATTGACCTTTGGTGTATGAAAATTTAACCGTTTAGCAAGTTTTGAACTGAAACTAAAAGAGTTTAGTAGAATACTTATTAATTTTATCCCAGAGAACTGCAGTTCTCGCCAGTGGCACACAATCCCCCCAAATGCGACGCTATATAAATACACGAAATGTTCGATTTTCTAAATATGACTGAATTGAAAATTGGGCCAACTCTCATCTTAAAGTTTAGGAAAAGACTCGGCCATCCATATCTCAACCATCCATTTTGGTCCAAAGGAGTGGATTTTACGGCCCTTTCCATTTAGGGTCTGTTTTTTGTTCTTGTTCTTGAGCTGAGACATATGACTCAATTTCTATTTAAAAAGGGGAAAATGTTTGTGGGTATGTTTGTATGTGTGTGCAAAAGTTACACCGATTTGAATTTTTTCTTCTGTTTCAAGAGGGGGACAGGGCCGATTCAGAACCGATGTAGTTTGTTGCTTTTGACCACCCATAAGCCAGCGATAGGACTGGGTAGGGGGTAGGTACAAAACGGCATATTTTTTGGGGGTATATATCTTAGGATAAAAGAGAGATAGGAAAACCGCAAATACACCAAATCAATAGCGTTGAATCAAGCTTAAAAATGGTGCCTAAGCAGTTAGGATCAAACATATACACGGCTCTGTATAGCCAAAAAACTTAAAAATTGAATCGCGATTGTTTCGCGATTGCATCGCGATGGTTTGCCTTAAAAGAGGCAGAATGTTTATATTCCCTTCAGAGTTGTGACTGCATAAACTTCACTGATGATGCATAAGGATGCTGAAATAGTTGCTATATGGAGATGGTAGTCCAACTCTGAATCGAATATAAACAAAACCTGCCTTGAACCCTTTTTGATCTTTTTCATTTTACTCAGTTTTTGAGTATTTAGAAACTGTCTTTCGGTCCTTTTCCTAGACGAAGAGAAGGTAAATGCGTGGCCTAAGTGTCCTCTATTTGCTTTCTCCTATTTTCGTCGTCTCTACGTGATTATATATTGTAAAGTCCGGAGATATGGGATGCAGCCAGAAAGCAGTTTATTAACGAAAAGTCTTAGATTTAAAATATTGTTTATTGTATTTTTATTTCAATTATTCTAATTGTTTAAAAAGTAGTAAACTTTGTATCTGGGGCTTTTCGTTGTTTTCCTCGTAATACGAAATATGTCGCTAGATTGCGTCTCAAAAGGTGGGTTCATTGCATCGCGATTGTTTGCCTTAAAAGAGGCAGAATGTTTATATTCCCTTCAGAGTTGTGACTGCATAAACTTCACTGATGATGCATAAGGATGCTGAAATAGTTGCTATATAGAGATGGTAGTCCAACTCTGAATCGAATATAAACAAAACCTGTCTTGAACCCTTTTTTATCTTTTTCATTTTACTCAGTTTTTGAGTATTTAGAAACTGTCTTTCGGTCCTTTTCCTAGACGAAGAGAAGGTAAATGCGTGTCCTAAGTGTCCTCTATTTGCTTTCTCCTATTTTCGTCGTCTCTACGTGATTATATATTGTAAAATCCAGAGATATGGGATGCAGCCAGAAAGCAGTTTATTAACGAAAAGTCTTAGATTTAAAATATTGTTTATTGTATTTTTATTTCAATTATTCTAATTGTTTAAAAAGTAGTAAACTTTGTATCTGGGGCTTTTCGTTGTTTTCCTCGTAATACGAGAGATGTCGCTAGATTGCGTCTCAAAAGGTAAGTTCATTGCATCGCGATGGTTTGCCTTAAAAGAGGCAGAATGTTTATATTCCCTTCAGAGTTGTGACTGCATAAACTTCACTGATGATGCATAAGGATGCTGAAATAGTTGCTATATGGAGATGGTAGTCCAACTCTGGATCGAATATAAACAAAACCTGCCTTGAACCCATTTTTATCTTAAAAATTGAACTTGAAGAATTTTGGTTTTTTGAAAAGGACTCAAAATTGCAAGCTACGAATTGCGCCAATAACTGAACGTTTGTGGGCGAACTCTAAACGCATCTAACGGTGTATACCTTATGTCTGGAAAAATTTTAATTTTTAAGTTATATGCTTCATAAATATGATCAAATCTATTTCCTATGAAAAAAAAACGGTTTTTCAAGTTCACTAATTCCGGTAATACCGTCAATTATGATACTTGACCTTGGATGCATCAGATACTACTTTTCCATACGTCTCAAACTCATGTTTAGTGATCAAAATCAGTTAAGCCACTTAGAAGTTATCGAGCTCCAAAATTATAATCCATTTAACCATTATCCCAGAAATGGTTTATGTAGTTGTAGTGGTTACGACGCTAAATTTGATCGGGCAATCCGAGTTTATTTGCTGGCCATCTAAATACATATTTTCTTTTCAATTTATTTGGAATAGAAAAAAACTTTAGTGTACATTCGATTGACACAAAAAATTATGTAAATTGAAAAAATAGTGTAGAACAAGCCTACGTTTTTTCCGATGAGGCTCCAATAAGAGCCGAAAATCGCGATTCAAGGGACTGGACTGCGCTCCGTATTCTAATTGAAAAGTAAGATTGTTTTGCCTTCGCATTGCAACTCAATTAAAAATAAAATTTTTATTTTATTTTTATATTGGTATTTACTCCTTCGAGTAACTAGGTCCATTTTCTGTTGAAATTTACCAGCTGAAAAGACGGGGTCGTGAATTGTAAGTTTTTTGAATTCCCTCTTGTCTTCTTCGCTTCAGCATCCATTTGGCTTGCAAATTGTAGAAGCAAATTGTAGATCAAACGATCTTCGAAATAAAACCCACACTGCTCAAGCATTTTCCCTTCCAGACCCTGAAAACCTAAATGAATACTTTGTTAATGTGAGTAAAAATGTTACATCAACTATTTTGCCACAACAAGATCCCATTTCATATCTCCCTAATTCAAGAAAGGTCTAGAATTCATTCTTTATAAAACCAGTCGTTAAATCTGAACTAATCCAAACAATTAATAGTATCAAAAGCAAATCTTCCTGTAGTACTGATGGTCTATCGATCAAAATTTTTTCTAATCTTCCAGAAAATGTGTTAGAAGTCCTCATCTCACTAATTAATGATTGCCTGAAGACAGCCATCATTATTCCTCTTCATAAGGGTGGTGAAATATCTAATACCTGCAATTATAGACCTATTGCACTACTATCGGTACTCTCCAAAATTATTGAGAGACTCATAAAAGCCCGACTTATGTCCTTTCTAGTTGAAAACACCATTTTATCACAAAATCAGTTCGGCTTTTTAAATAATAAATGCACCACTGATGCCATGTTTTCTGTACTGCATGAGGTTTATCAAGCACTGAACAATAATCTTTACACTACCACCGTTTTTGTGACTATGCTAAAGCTTTTGATTGTGTAAATCACAACATTTTGATAAAAAAACTAAATTTCTACGGAATTCGAGGCATTTCTTTAGATTGGTTCCAATCTTACTTGGAAGATAGGAAACAACTGGTTAGAGCAAATGATAAAGACTCTAGTCTCAAAAAAATTGTATGTGGGGTACCTCAAGGTTCAGTATTGGGTCCTCTACTTTTCCTTATCTTTATTAATGACATCACTAATTTAAAAATCGATGGAAACATCTTTCGTTTTGCTGATGATACCAGTATCACTTGGAGCAACTCAAATATTGCAACTCTTCATGCTAATATAACTTCTGATCTACTTACAATAAAAACCTGGTCTCACTCAAATTTACTCTCGTTTAACGTAGATAAAACAGTAGTATTGTTTTATAAAGGAGCTCTTCAACCCTTACCCCTTAATAACAGCCAGATCAGTACCGTTGATTCTGTAAAATTTCTTGGCATTTTTTTAGACAGCAACCTTAAATGGTCCCTCCATATCGATTTGTTACGGAAGAAACTCTCTTCAGCCTGCTATGCTATAAGATCTGTTTCCAATGAACTCAATTTAGCATCTTCCAAAATAACATATTTTTCTTTGTTCGAGTCACATCTTCGTTATGGTCTTCCTTTTTGGGGTTTTAGTACAGCTGCCCAATTCGATGTTATTTTCAAATTACAAAAAAGAGCTATAAGATATCTCTTTGGCCTCAGAAGAACAACACACTGCAGAAGTTACTTCAAAGATCACGGAATTTTAACTCTTCCATCTTTGTATATTTTAGAAACTGTTTGCTTAATTCGTAAACATCTACATGTCTTTCCACCAAGACCTAATCATCACTACTTCACGAGAAATTCTACGTTTGACGTCTATTTGCCGACCCCATCCTCGGAGTTAGTAAAGAAATCGATATTATATTCCGCAAAAAAAATGTACAACCATCTCCCCCTACAACTAAAATCTGCACCATCTTTTCCCAAATTCCGTAAACTGACAAAAGCCTACCTGTCTGAAAGACCATATTATTCAGTAGAAGATTATTTTAGTCAATAACTAAGAAATTACAGTACCCTTTGCACAAGTAGTATTTTTATTATTTTTTTATCTATATTTGGGTGTCATATGTAGCAGCTTAACTTTTTAACTTTTAAATCTTTTTTTATTAATTATTAGGTAGACTATGGATTTGCAATTTATTTAAATTTTTGCAATTGATTATTTCTGTTTTAACTTCGATTTATTTATTTATTTTATTTAACTTATTGACGATTTATGTAATTTTAGTACATTGGATTGTTACTGTTTTGTTTTTTTTTACTATTTATAAGCTTTGTCGATAAAATTGTAAAATTTTTCATGGCAATAAAGCATATTTCTATTCTATTCTATAAGCCTTGGAGGTGTTACCAAGGAAATGGACCAATAAGTTTTCGATTTAAAAATCTTTTAGTAATACATATTTTAATATTTTCTGAATATTATTAATTATGCTATTAGGATCGAAAACTTCATCTTTTGAAAAAATAGTATTAGAATCGCTGGGATATGAACTCGGATTTTCCTATCATAAGTTTATTGTCGTAACCACTAGATTATTTTGGAAATAATGTGACAAATGCCACCATCTATAACGCTTAGCGTGTAATCGAGAAACATTACATTCCACTTGATACATTTAATTTATAAAAAACTTCAAAAAACTCCTGATACAAAAATAGAAAACCGCTAAACGCCGTAAAAATGAGTGGCGCACACAATACTCCAGCTACCCAAGAGCTGATATGAATATTACGTTGCGCGAAAATGTGTTTTCATTGTGATGAAAAATAAAATTCTAGATTTATTTTGAAAAGCTTTTCCATAATATTTGCTAAGTTTGAAGTAAAACGCGGCACAAAAGAGCTTCAAAATGCCATCTGTATCAAAGTGACCCTTTTGTGGTACGTTTTACTTCAAATTTAGCAAATATTATGGAAAAGTCTTTCAAAATAAAAGTATAATTTTATTTTCCATTAAAATGAAAATACATTTTCGCGCCACGCAATAATAATATTAGCTTTTTGGCAGCTAGAATATTCTGTGAGCCACTCATTTTTATGGCGTTTGGCGGTCATTTATTTTTGTTTATTTATTTATAGTCTACACAAAATAAAATATACAGTATTTTGTTTGCTCCGCTACCACAATTACCAATAAAGTGAGTCAGTCTATGATATTATTATTCGTGTACGGTTACTCTACTATAATTGTTCCATTATATATTTGCACAAACATCTTGATTCGTTAGTAAACAAGTTAAAACATTAGTGAAATGTACTTATGTACGTCTATATGTAATATAGTTGATATGTACTGTCAATGTAATAATTAGGAAATACTCTAGGGTAATTAGCAAAATTCATGGAAAAGTTATTTACCAGCAATTCTATTGCTGGAATCAAATTATAGATCCTATATATTAATAATATAGGTATGCAAAGTCCGCAGATAGTGTGCTACTTTTTTTATAAACAAAATGGCGCCCGGAAATCGTGTTTTTTCAATTTTTGCTATATAACTCCGAAGATTTTAACTTTACAACAAAAACACTCAAATAAAAATTCACCACAATTAAATTCTGCATAGACAAAGGTTTTTCCCGATTTGCTCCGACGTAAATTTTCCTCGGAAAATGCGTGTTTTCCCAACAAAATCTCAAATTTTCAAATAAAGTTTTAGGTAAGTAATTATCAATCCATAGTTAAATAACTTAGTGACATCAAAGCTTTCTTGATGTAGATTGTAACTCCAGAAGCCGGTGAAAATTAATCGAATATTTTAGCAACAATTCAGTTGTTACTTAACAATTTACGATCGCAATAATAACCAAAATAATCATGATACATTGATCAAACTTATAAAGATTATAAAGATGAGATGCTTATTTAATATTTTATCGACAAAATATAAATTTTAATCTTTAAATTTTGAAAAAAAAAGTTATAATACGCTGGTCTAATTAGTAAAGTACAAAGAAAGGTTATTTATCAGCAATTTTATTGCTGGAATTGAATATTATGCTCCTATATATTAATAATATAGCTATGCAAAGTTCGCAGATAGTGTGCTACTTTTTTATTAACAAAATAGCGCCCCCAAATCGTGTTTTTTTCAATTATTGGTCTATAACTCCGAAGATTTTAACTTAACACCAAAAGCAGTTATATAAAAATTCACCCCAATTTAATTCTACATAGAGACATGTTTTTCCCGATTTGCTCCGACGAAAAGTTATCTCGGAAAATGTGGGTTTCCCAACAAAATCTCGAATTTTCAAATAAATTTTTTGGACAAGTAATTATTTATCAATAATTAAATAATTTGGTGAAATAAAAGTTTTCTTGGTATAGATTATAACTGCAGAAGCCGGTGAAAATTAAACAAATATGTTAGCAACAATTCAATTGTTAATTAACAATTTACAGTCGCAATAACAACTAAAATAATCATGAGACATTGATCGAACTTAAAAATATTATAAAGATGTAATGCCTATTTAATATTTTATTAGCAAAATATAAATTTTTCAATTTTTTGCATAATCTTTAAATGTTTAACAAAAATAGTTATAAACAAATTAACATTTCTCAAAAATTGTTTATTATAATATAATTTTAAAAAATACTTAAAATGCGTATTTCAAAGGTCTTGAAAACGAATACTTTAAAAAAAAATTCCAAACATTTGCAAAAAAGTTATGAAACAGCAAACAAACATATTATGATTACTCCGTTTTTTATAATTTGTTTTAATTGTTTCAAAGCGTAGAAGTGAGTTTATGGTACAAACTAATTACTTTCAAAAAATATCAAACATTAGTTCAATGGTTATATATTAATGAAATATTAAATATGTTTTTTTTTGTAATTTTTAGCGCAAAAATAGGCTTGATACAGAGCCGAAGCTTAATTTTATTTTTTATTAACTACTGTACGTCGCGGGCGGTCGTCGCTTCGAGTGAAAATGTTATGTGCTACGGTACTGTATTAGTCTACTTTCGCGCGTGTAAATTACAAAAAAATATATTTATAATCTTTATTTATATTTTTTGTAAGTAATTAGCTTGTACATTAAACTCACTTTTACGCTTTGAAAGAATTAAATAAAATTATAAACAACGTAATAATCGTATGTTTATTGTGCTGTTTCATAACTTTTTTGAAAATGGTTGCAAAAAAGTTTTAAAGCATTTATTTTCAAGACATTGAAATGCGCGTTTTACCTATTTTTTAAAATTAAAATATAATAAAAACTTTCTGAGAAACGTTAATTTGTTTATAACTATTTTTTTAAACGTTTAAAGATTATTGAAAAAAATTAAAAATTTATATTTTGTCGACAAAATATTAAATAGGCATATTATATTTATAAGATTTCAAAGTTTGATCAGTGTATCATAATTACTTTGGTTATTATTGCGACCGTAAATTATTAATTAACAATTGAATTGTTGCTAAAATATTCGTTTAATTTTCACCGGCTTCTGAAACTATAATCTAAACCAAGAAGACTTTTATGTCACCAAGTTATTTAATTATTGGCAGATAATGTCTCATCTAAAACTTTATTTAAAATTTAAAGATTTTGTTGGGAAAACCCGCATTTTCTGAGGAAAATTTTCGTCGGAGCAGATCGTGAAAAACATGTTTATATGCAGAATTTAATTTCGGTGAATTTTTATTAGGGTGTTTTTGGTGTAAAGTAAAAATGTTCGTAGTTATGGAGCAAAAATTGAAAAAAACACGATTTGGGAGCGTCATTTTGTTAATAAAAAAAGTAGCACACTATCTGCGGACTTTGCATACCTATATTATTAATATATATAATCATAAGATTCGATTCCAGCAATAAAATTGTTGGTAAATAACTTTTCCCAAAAATGTCCTATTCTCCGATAATCAGCCCAGACTAAAATGGATATTATCGGTGAACGTGCTTTACAAGGTTATATTATACATTTATATTTAACTATGTTTTATATATTTAACACAATAAAACTTTATAAAATAAACAAAATATAAGTTGTAAATTCCAAAAAGCACAACAAATGCGCTAATGTCACTGTCATTGAATATGATAAACGTCAAAATTCATAGTAAACAAGGTATCAAAGACATGCCGTATTATGTATGCTTGTTTAAATTATTGTGGTAGCTATAGACGGATATTACAATGGAAGCAGATAGGAAGGCGAAAAAAAGGAAGGCCCAGGACGAGATGGTTGGTGAAAGTACAGCTAGACATAGCAGAACATTACAAAGAAACTGTTAAAGCACTAACCGAAAAAAAACTCAGTTCCACACTTATCAGCTAAAACAAAACCGAGGATTAGGAGTCATGGTCAGAAACCTGCACCCCTCTACTAATCTGGAAGACATAAAAAAGGTATTCACAGAGCTCGGACACTCAGTCAGAAATATCTCGAACATAAGACAAAGAGGCACGAAGGAATGCCTTCCTCTGTTTAGTATCGAACTTGAAACAAATTTAAATAATAAAGAGGTGTACCAAATAACTAAATTACTTAACACCGTAGTTAAAGTAGAACCTCCCCACCCGAAAAGAGAGATACCACAATGTCAAAAATGCCAGCACTTTGGATATACTCGTCAATACTGTCATAGCCCCCGTTGTATCAAATGCACAGGCGCTCACTCAACCAAAGAATGTCCAAGAAAAATAAGAAATAATGAAGTCCAATGCGTAAACTGCGAAGAAAATTACCCTGCAAACTCCAGAGGTTGCTCAGTTTACAAAGAATTACGAAAAAGTAAATATCCACCATTACGCGCAAAAGCACCACAGAGACCAACAAATTGAGCAAACTCCAGAGCAAACACTCAGCTATGCTCAAGTTGCAGGAGCAACAAATTTCAATACTCAACAATTTAACCCACCTCAACAACAACAAGATTTACCACCTATGTCATTTCAACCAACAAACAACTTAGAACAGGTCGTCTCAAAACTGGTGGAGAGAATGGACAAAATGTTCGACAGCCTAATGACACTGGTCATAAAGTTCAGCCTTCAACACTGAACTAAAAATTGGTACTTGAAACGCCAATGGTCTGACTAATCATAGTCTGGAAGTCAAAGCCTTTATTTCAGACCATGATCTGGACGTTATGTTAATATCTGAGGCACATATGACAGACATAAGTTACTTCAATATACCCAAATTCTCAACATATATAACTTAACACCCTCTAGGAAGAGCCCATGGAGGCACTGCTATAATTATAAAAAACAGCATTAGACACCATGAAATCATCAAGCATAGTGAAGTAAACTTACAAGCCACGTCTATCTCAATAACTGATTGGAATAGCCAGCTTATACTATCTGCAGTTTACTGTCCACCAAACAAAATTATTAAAGAAGAACACTTCACGACATACTTTAACAAGCTCGGAAATCGCTTCATATCTGCTGGTGATTATAATGCTAAACATATTCATTGGGGATCAAGACTCATAACCTCTCGAGGTAGAGAATTATTAAAAAGTGTCCAAAACAATATTTTACTAACGGCATCCACGGGTCAACCAACACACGAAAAGTGCCTGATCTCATCGACTGTTGTATTGTCAAAAGTATCTCTCTAATCTACTTGAAAGTTCAACCTTTGTTCGATCTCTCATCTGATCACTCTCCCTTCATTATTACCCTAAGTACACAGGTGCATCACATCACAAAACCACTAGTTTTATCCAACAGAGATATCCAAAGAGATTATCTAAAAAGATGGCAGAAAAAGAACACAAAGAACAAGAAATAAACTATTTTCTAGAGAATCTGTCTAGCTCTGAATAAAAGAACTACTCGTTATGGAAATTGTCTAAAAAACTCAAAACACAATCACAAAGTAAAGCACCGATAAGAAAAAATGATGGAACCTGGTCTCGAAGTGACGATGAGAGGGCTAACACCTTCGCTGAACATCTTCAGTCAGTTTTCCAATCGCACAAGAGTGTGACGTGTGGCGTGTGACGTCAAATACTGTGTCGCACTATTACAGAGAACGAAGAGAAATTTATTACAGATATAGCAGATGAACCCTACCAGATATGTCTTCCCACCAGAAAAGTTAAAATTGCCGAAATTGAAGAAGTAATCAAAAACCTTAATACAAAAAAAGCACCTGGATACGACCTGATAACAGGACTAATTCTCAAAGAACTACCTGAAAAAGCAATAATGCTACTAACAATGCTACATATACAATGCTGTCCTAAGATTGTGCTACTTCCCCTCTCAATTGAAGGTAGCACAAATCATTATAATTCATAAACCCAACAAAGACACAACCCAACCTTCATCCTATCGTCCTATTAGCCTTCTGCCTTTACCCCCCAAAGTGTTTGAGAGGCTTCTCCTGAAAAGAATAGACACTGTCATTACAGAAAAAAACCTTATACCTCATTACTAATTCGGATTTCAACAACAACATGGCACAATCGAACAGGTCCATAGGGTAGTCATAACCGCAAGAGATGCACTCGAGAACAAGAAATATTGTACAGCAGCCTTCCTGGATGTCTTCCAAGCCTTCGACAAGATATGGCATAAAGGTCTAATATCAAAACTTAAAAGACAATTGCCTCATCCAATCTGCATGCTCCTACAATCATACCTCACCGGCAGATCTTATCAGATAAAACTAGGGGAGGCCCTCACTACTCTACATCCCATCCTCTCTGGCGTACCCCAAGGAAGTGTCGTTGGACCCATACTGTACCTCCTGTTCACAGCAGATATACCAACTTCAGATCGTACAACAATTGCAACATATGCTGATGATACTGTCCTAATGGCTTGCGACGAAAATCCGACCCTAGCTTCACAGATACTACAAAGTCACTTAAATAGACTTGAAATATGGTTTAAACTGTGGAGAGTCAACACACATTACGTTTACATTAACGAAAGGGGATCAATCCAGCTGTAACCTTTAACAACACACCACTGCCAATAAGAAGTGACGTCAAATACTTGGGGATTTACCTAGACAGCCGCCTAACATGGCAAAAGCATACTTGGAACAAACGACTGCAACTGGGACTCGTTTATAGAAAAATGTACTGGTTCATGAATCAAAAATCACGACTAAGTCTAGACAATAAACTTCTGATCTACAAATGTGTGCTGAAACACATCTGGACGTATGGTATCCAAATCTCGGGAACTACCAGTGAAACAAATTTACTCAAGATACAGCGCTTTTAATCAAAAGTTCTAAGGCAACTGTGCCAAGCTCCTTGGTATATTTCCAACGATACTATACATAGCGATCTCCAAGTCCAAACCTTCAGAGAAGAAATTGTTTCTCTGTGCTCCAAGTACCACAATAGACTACAGGTTCACCCAAACATATTGGTCACCAATCTCCTGACACAGCTACAGAACAGAAGACTAAAAAGAACAGACACTCTTGACCTCAACACTAACTAATCATTCCCACTTATTACTATTGTACTATTCAAATTAATTCAATTAATTTATTAATAACTGTACTAATTCAATCATTATTGTACTCTTTTAGGTATTCACCTCTGGGTGAATACTGACTGTGTCACACTATTAACACTCATATGTATTGTTTATTATTTTTTATAAAATAGATTGATGGATGTCAAAAAAAATATTTAACTATGTTTTATATATTTAACACAATAAAACTTTATAAAATAAAAGTTGTAATTTCCAAAAAAACACAACAAATGCGCTAATGTCACTGTCATTGAATACAGTAAACGTCAAAATTCATAGTAAACAAGGTATCAAAGACCAAAGAAAGGTATTATGTATGCTTGTTTAACTTATTGTGGTAGCTATAGACGGATATTACAATGGAAGCAGATAGGAAGGCGAAAAAAAGGAAGGCCCAGGACGAGATAGTTGGATGACGTGGAGGACGACCTGAAAATCATGAATATAAGACAATGGAGGAGAAGGGCACTAAAGAGATCTGAATGGAAGGACATATCCGGACAGACAAAGACCCATCCAGGCTTATGAACCCAAAAAAAAAAGAAGAAGAACAAATTATTGTGGTTTCTATGGCCAAGCGGTTATCCAACATCCATGTTTCAGAGCCGTATTTGGTAACTGGTAGGATATATTCATTGTAGATCTTTTTCTTCGGTGTTAGAAATGTTCTCATGACATTCTCATGTTTAGCACGTATTTTAATTATTTACGATGTTGTAACAAATCTGCCCCTCGCGCGCCGTCTATGTAAGGAATGCGTCGGTCGGTAAGGAACCAGTGGGACATACGCCTTTCCGGGAACCGATACTTGTGTGGGGCTAATGCCTTAATATGTGTCCTTGGAGTGGTGTGTTTATCTTTAATGTTTTTGAAGATGTTGAGAAAGACCCTATTTTCAGTTGCTGTTTTAGTTTAGTTAGCGTTCAGAGTTTGTACCGTAAAGACGAAAATACACCATTTGTTCGATTACCGTGATTTTCACTGTAATAAACCCTAAAACCTGAGATAAGCATTGGTATGAGTTAGCATTCAGAGTTTGTACCGTAATGACGAAAATTCACCATTTTTCGATTATCGTGATTTTCAATAAACCCTAAAATCTGAGATAATTACCTAATTTACCTATACACTGGCCCCCAACGTGGGAAGTTTACTTGAAAATTACGGGATGAATCGTGTTTCGGTAGTTTAAACGAAAAATCACATTAGAAGAGTGTGCTTCAGCGATAATAATTATTAAATTATTCAGCGTGGACCCTTTTCGCAACGGTGTTCAAAAGAAGATCGCTAACTCAAAAGTTAAAAACAATTAAGTGCTTCGCTATAAATTACTTTTTTCATATTCGGACCATAATTCGTTTCGGTATCAAAAAAAAACTAGTAGACCTATTGTTTGGTAACAAGTAACAAAGTCGGTAATTATAGTATAGGACATTCGCTTCGGTATATACTTAGTAGACATATTGTTCAAAGTGCTTCAGGTATTCGGACGCTCTTATCTATTTTTATTATTTATTAGACAATTGACTGCTTCGGTTACGTCTCTCCTGTTTTGTCAAAAGGATCGTACAGGTGGTGTGCAGAAAGGTGCTGGAGGTATTTTTTATTCAAGCGTGGATGTAGCTATTTCCTGGCAAGTACATTACAATTTTCCATGACCAATCATTTGTACAAATTTGCGTTCCACACAAAACATTGAACATTTGATTACGATAAAAATTACTTCTGAGTCGGACTTTGTTGCAAATAGATCTGTGGCAACAAACATAGACATGACTCAAAACGTGGTGTTGACGAACGAACAATTTAAAGAGCTGTTATCCAGATTGGAGGTACAAAGTGCTCCCGTTACGGCGTCGCCGTCGGTCCAAAGTGGCAACCTGTCGAAATGCCATTCGCGTTTTGATGGACTCAAAGACACTGACGTAAATGCTTTCATTAGCGCTGTAGAAATTTATAAAGATTGCACACTAGTGTCGGACGAAAATGCATTTAGGGGAATCGCAATGCTTTTTGATAATTTCGCTGCGAAATGGTATCAAGGAGTCAAAGGTACTATTAAGACATGGAAGGAACATGTTAGTTTGCTGAGAGCTACGTTCGGTCCGAAAAAACCTGCATATCGTGTGTACCGCGAAGCGGTAATCGAGGAAGGAAGCTCCAACGCCTGTAGTGCCAAGGCGAAGACGAGGACGCCCCAGGAAGAAAACTGCATCTTCTGTCGGCCCCTCCTCTAACGAGTTCGAGGCCAACGGGCGAGACTGTAACAAATCAGCCCCTTGCGCGCCGTCTATGTAAGGAATGCGTGGGTCGGTAAGGAACCAGTGGGACATAATATGCCCTTCCGGGAACCGATAGTTGTGTGGGGATAATGAGTTAATATGTGTCCTTGGAGTTGTGTGTTTTATCTTTAATGTTTTTGCAGATGTTGAGAAAGACCCAAAGACTCTATTTTCAGTTTCTGTTTTAGTTTAGCTAGCATTCAGAGTTTGTACCGTAAAGACGAAAATTTCACCATTTGTTCGACTATCGTGATTTTCACTGTAATAGACCCTAAAACCTTTTATAATTACCTAATTTACCTTTACAATATTTATTTTAATTTTTCTACTAATTTCTTGTTTTGGATTTACATGGTCTACAATGCATAATCGATTTCTTCTATTTGGATGTGAGGTATTTTTTACTCTATTAATTTTGAGTTATACACGGGAGTATTACACTGTAAGCTTTTATAAAAAAAGAATGTGTGTGTACTTTGTACGCACATAAAAAGTTATACTTCTATTATATGATTTCAACGAAATAAATATACTATCAACAGGTTATTTGTATTTTGTTTAAATATTAAACTAATTTTTCCTTACTACTTTCCAAAAAGTTTTATTAAAATAATAAGAAAAATAAAAAAAAAATGGAAAACACACGGGGATTCGAACCGGGGACCTCTCGATCTCCGGTCACGCGCTCTACCACGGCGCTATACTCCCTTTGCTTTGACAGGTTTCAAGATTTCTCATACATACTGACAAACTTAATAGACCAAGTGAAGTATACAAAAATACTTTAAATATACTTACTATTATTATAAAATCTCTTATTCCCGAGGAAGACAAATCCAAAGGCACAAAAATTATAATGAATATATTTACTAAAAATTCTAATAATATATTCTTTTCATGCACACCTTATTTGCGCTACATAAAGATATAGCGACTAACATACTGTCGGTGTGCGCATGCGCCAGGGAATGTAAAAATTCACCCTCGTGCCTAAAGAAGTATAACTTCAAAATTTGACAGCTTGATCGATGATCGTTTCCAGGTATTTTTAGCACTACCTTTTGGGCCATTTGCTTGCTTGTAATTTCATCAGAAGAGGATTTGTCCGTAAAAGAGATTTGTCCGTAAAAGAGATTTGTCTTTTTAGCAGCGTAAAAATGATTTTATTGTAAGGTCAATTGCTTTTTCACGTGTCTTTTTTTATTAATTTGTTACACTTTGTTAGATTAATAAACGCATTGGTCTGAAAATTTGATATACATTTATTACGTTTTCATTATTGCAGTTTATTTTAGTGAAAAATAAACAAATTTGTTTCAATTAATATAGGTAATTTATATTGTTTCATCATTGATTAAAAACAAATACTCGTGGAAAACCTTTCATTTTGGTTTATTCAAATTTTTTTATATTTCATTAAATGGAATATCAAAAAAAAAAAAAAAATTTTAAAATCACCATTTTTTGTTTGTATCATTGCTATATTAATAATTGTTTTTAAAATAGAAAAATGATACTAATAACACATCGCAATTAAATTTTCACAAAATATTTGTACTCGAATTTCAAAACATTGCTTCAATCAAGTTATGACCAAAAAGAAAAAATCCATGAAAAAAATGGCATGTAAGTTAATTTCAAATATTTTATAAACTAAATAAAGAGTAATTTCTATAATAACAAAGAAATGAGAATATTTTTATCTTGGTTTAAAATTTGAAATTTTCCTGTTTCGCTAGTTTGCATTGTTGTATTTTATATTAAATGAACACAAAATGTACACTTCATCAGTACCAGGGATAACGTTCAAAATTTTGCGTGTTGACGTAGAGAGTAGACAGAGAAGGTATTTGTACAGAAAGACTTGGGACACGCCGGTACTAAGCTATCTGATAATGGTAAAATCTTCCTCAAAAGTTGAATTTATTTTTTTTATTACCTCATTTCAATTTGGTATCGTCAGAAAGTCTTCAATTGTATATACTTTTGGTGAACATCGCAGACCATACGAAAATCAACAAAAAAAGTAAATAGTATAATTAGTAAATGAAAATAAGATGATATAATTAACTGTATCATAGTTTTTTCACGATATCTTTTCCCATGCATGAAATTATTCACGAATTGTTTTTTATACTAGGTCCCTTTTTAACCCACAGAAACTAGTATCGCAAAATTAAGCCGCTTTTCCATAGAAATCACAATAAGTTAAACAAGGATAAACAATATGGAATGTCTTTGATACTGTTGAATGAATTCCTGATAAATTTTGACGTTTATAATTTTCAATGACAGTGACCGTCTGTTGGTTTATTTGCATTAATTGTGTATTTGGTTTTATCAATCAATAAAGTTTTATTTATTTATCAATAACGTTTATTTGGTTTTAAATTTATAACAAATAAATATAATATTTGGAAAAGTTGCAATACTAACTTTTCGGTCCCCAGACAAAGACGAAAATTAGTAATATCGTAGTGTTGATAACTCAATTTGTGATTAATTTGCCCTTGTATCACTGTTTCCCCAAAGGTACGATATATAAATATAGTAATAATTTATTTATGTAATTCTATCGATAGTTTTCTTAACAATATTAACTTTTTTTTGACGGTTTTTTAATTTATTTATTACCGTTCTATATTTAACTTTATAGGTCTTATCTTTATGTTTAATGTGGAGTCCACTGCAGGCGGGCGCCCCTGTTTGGGGGACGCCAAAATGAGATTTTTTTTTCTGCTGGTGTTATACAAAATACTGAAATAGAGAGCGTCCATGCTAGTTATGCTGCAGGCGGGACCTTATATCCTCTGAGCCATCAATCTCCTCAATAGTGGAAAAATATTAATATTAATAATCTAACTTTAAATACGTTCACGGGATAATAGCCATTTCAATAATTATTACCACTGACACCCTGACAGTATCAATGACAATCAATGATACTAAACATCGACTTAAGTTTTTTCTTTTTTTTTTAATTTTTTGAAAATGAATCGTGACGCATGGGAAACGTTAGAGTGGAAGAATTATATAAGAGATCTACAAATAGATATAAAACAAGAAAATAATATTCAATAAATTTTTTAATAAACAAAAATATATAGTCATTATTATTAAAAAAAATTAAGAAGCTCAAAAAATTTTGAGAATGGACTGAAGAAAATCGTTAAACTTAGAGTAGAAGTAGAAATAGCAATAATAAAGTATTAATGAAGAAGAGTGAAATGTTGATAGAGGCTCATCTATTAAGAAATCACTATTAGACTACTTTTTTATAAATTAGAACCATCTTTGACTAACCATTGAATTTTTTATTTATCAAGAGCTACCTAAACCTCCTTTATAATTCTAAACCGCATTATGAACATACGTCGGTAGTCTGCGAAAACCAGGTAAATGCCGAAATACCGAAACCGAGAAAAAACGTTTTTAAAGTTTAGTGTTTTATTTTGAATTAAGAGGACAACTTGTGTTTGGTATTCGGTATTGGTAGTAGATAGGTTTGGTAGTAGATAGGTAGCCACTTGAGGACACTTTGACTTTTGACCCCTGACGACACAATCCTTCGAGAATCTTCGACTCACCTTAGATAGGTAGCCACTTGAGGACACTTTGACTTTTGACCCCCTGACGACACAATCCTTCGAGAATCTTCGGCTCACCTTAGATAGGTAGCCACTTGAGGACACTTTGACTTTTGACCCCTGACGACACAATCCTTCGAGAATCTTCGACTCACCTTAGATAGGTAGCCACTTGAGGACACTTTGACTTTTGACCCCCTGACGACACAATCCTACGAGAATCTTCGGCTCACCTTAGATAGGTAGCCACTTGAGGACACTTTGACTTTTGACCCCCTGACGACACAATCCTTCGAGAATCTTCGGCTCACCTTAGATAGGTAGCCACTTAAGGTCACTTTGACTTTTGACCCCCTGACGACACAATCCTTCGAGAATCTTCGGCTCACCTTAGATAGGTAGCCACTTAAGGTCACTTTGACTTTTGACCCCTGACGACACAATCCTTCGAGAATCTTCGACTCACCTTAGATAGGTAGCCACTTGAGGACACTTTGACTTTTGACCCCCTGACGACACAATCCTTCGAGAATCTTCGGCTCACCTTAGATAGGTAGCCACTTAAGGTCACTTTGACTTTTGACCCCTGACGACACAATCCTTCGAGAATCTTCGACTCACCTTCACAAATATATCTAGCCGTTTCCACACTACCTATTGAGGTAAGCTAGCCAGTGCGTTGCACAATTTTTAGGTAGCCACTTGAGGACACTTTGACTTTTGACCCCTGACGACACAATCCTTCGAGAATCTTCGACTCACCTTAGATAGGTAGCCACTTGAGGACACTTTGACTTTTGAACCCTGACGACACAATCCTTCGAGAATCTTCGACTCACCTTAGATAGGTAGCCACTTGAGGACACTTTGACTTTTGACCCCCTGACGACACAATCCTTCGAGAATCTTCGGCTCACCTTAGATAGGTAGCCACTTAAGGTCACTTTGACTTTTGACCCCTGACGACACAATCCTTTGAGAATCTTCGACTCACCTTCACAAATATATCTAGCCGTTTCCACACTACCTATTGAGGTAAGCTAGCCAGTGCGTTGCACAATTTTTAGGTAGCCACTTGAGGACACTTTGACATTTGACCCCTGACGACACAATCCTTCGAGAATCTTCGACTCACCTTAGATAGGTAGCCACTTGAGGACACTTTGACTTTTGACCCCCTGACGACACAATCCTTCGAGAATCTTCGGCTCACCTTAGATAGGTAGCCACTTGAGGACACTTTGACTTTTGACCCCCTGACGACACAATCCTTCGAGAATCTTCGACTCACCTTAGATAGGTAGCCACTTGAGGACACTTTGACTTTTGACCCCCTGACGACACAATCCTTCGAGAATCTTCGGCTCACCTTAGATAGGTAGCCACTTAAGGTCACTTTGACTTTTGACCCCTGACGACACAATCCTTCAAGAATCTTCGACTCACCTTCACAAATATATCTAGCCGTTTCCACACTACCTATTGAGGTAAGCTAGCCAGTGCGTTGCACAATTTTTAGGTAGACACAATCCTTCGAGAATCTTCGACTCACCTTAGATAGGTAGCCACTTGAGGACACTTTGACTTTTGACCCCCAGACGACACAATCCTTCGAGAATCTTCGGCTCACCTTAGATAGGTAGCCACTTAAGGTCACTTTGACTTTTGACCCCTGACGACTCAATCCTTCGAGAATCTTCGACTCACCTTAGATAGGTAGCCACTTGAGGACACTTTGACTTTTGACCCCCTGACGACACAATCCTTCGAGAATCTTCGGCTCACCTTAGATAGGTAGCCACTTAAGGTCACTTTGACTTTTGACCCCTGACGACACAATCCTTCGAGAATCTTCGACTCACCTTCACAAATATATCTAGCCGTTTCCACACTACCTATTGAGGTAAGCTAGCCAGTGCGTTGCACAATTTTTAGGTAGCCACTTGAGGACACTTTGACTTTTGACCCCTGACG